>NC_068402.1:5053965-5283965 GCF_023724105.1 Carassius gibelio
TCTGCCATAAGACTTGATCTCCGTCATATCTTTCTTATTCAGCGACTCCAGGGCCTGAAGACAGTCCAACAAGATTACCACAGTTTTTTCACGTGCTGATGAAAACATTATGCATCACATATTCAGTTGGCTCTGTAGCTGTATGATGTCGTATTGAAAGTAATAGTTGCATGAAAGCAGAATGACCTTCATGGCTTCCTCTAGAGCAGGAAGTGCTTCATCTAGGTCTCTCTGAGCGTTCTCAGCCATGGCCTTACACTTGATTTCTTCTGCTTCTATTTTCTCACTGTGAGCACCCACCGCCTACACAAAGACACACATTAAGAAACACACCAATCTTAGAAGGTTATAAATATTCCAAGAATGCACACTACCTAACACATACAAAAAGAAAAGCAACAACACACAAATACGCACAGTCATAGAACCTTTTAGCAAACACAAACATCAATATGCAATTACAAAAAGAGGATTGCAGAGCAATATGACAATATTTGTCTTTCAAACATTCCTTCTGTATCTCACTATGAGAATCACCTCGGGATAAACCAATCCTGGAAGCACCAATTACACCACATCTGTCAGCTGACAGACCAATCACGACAGTCATGTGACAGTCCAGCCCCCATAGATATATCACTGCATAATGGTCCCTACCTCATTCTTGTTTTCATCCATGTGAAGATCTTTTGGAATTCATAATTCATGGTTGCCCCCTTTCAGGGTCAGCTGCTTAACTGTTCTCAGACGAGCCATCAAGGTACGTCGCCGAACTTTTGCTGAGAACGGTTTTTCACTGTCAAGGTGGAAGCTATTGTTAAGAGACAAATGAACGAATTAATGTGTTACGATGAATTCCCTAGTCTGTCTTTTTTCTAAGCGATACATGATGGTGAGCTTAGCACCTATGGGTGTGTATGCCCTAGCGCAGCAGTGGCCAAAACTGCTTTACACATTTCCTCCACGAAGGTCTGATTGTACCAACACTAAGATGACTAAGGGAGTGTGGTCACTCAGTCATATTGATTGCCCTGAACTGACCGAGGAAATTGCGGCTAACAGAGATAATGCAGCTCCTATGTGATCAGTCCTGGCTTCTCCCGATGCTCTTTGGGCTTGGCCCGTGAGAGGTTAAACCTAATACTACTGGGTTGCCTCTGAGGGTGATCGAGACAATTCAGAACACAAGGACTGCCTCGACGCACTTTGCTTTTGATAAGAAATTGAATATTTTCGAGCAATGGTAAGGCTCCTTTCGCTAAAGACTGCATTATTACTAGCTCATTCATCTGCAAAGCGGGTTAGTGAACTACATGTTTTGCCAGTTCCTAACTCCTGTATGCAGTTCACTATGGACTCGAGAGTGTCTCTGAAAAATAATTGAGCATTTGTGCCTACGGTGAGCAAGTCAGCTCTAGCCCATAATCAAGTGGATTTATTGGATTTTCATCTGCCGCCCTTTTTGTCACCGGAAGGAGAGCGGCATTCATTGTCTGTTCCCTATCCATTCATCGCGTTGCTGTGTAAACATAACAAAACAAGTAATCAGTTATTTGTTTTATGTGCTGATTCTCATAAGGGTAAACCCATTTCTCATCAGCGTCTGACCCACTGGGTAGTGGAAGCTTTTAAATTGGGTTATAATAGCATAGGTCTTATTCCTCCAGAGGGAATGAGGGCTCATAGTACCCAAAGCTTGGCCACCTCGTGGGTGGCGTTTAAGGGCATTTCAATTCAAGATATTTTTGTCAGATCTTATAGGCTGGTTGTTACTGCAACTTCGTAGGCTCATTCTGTCCTAAATGTGTCAAATAAAAAAAAAATACGTACAGAGGATGTTTTTATGTTTCACATGTCTCCGTTCTATTCGGTGAATAGTGTAGGGCTCTATCTCACATCACTGAGTTGGTTGACATGCCTGCTTCGGACAGCAAATCTGCAATACAGAAGTTGTCTATATCCCATAGTGAGATACTGAAGGAATGTTTGAAAGAGAACTTTAGGTTACTCACGTAACCCTGGTTCTCTGAAACATGAGTTAGGTATCTCACAACACTTGCAGCTGCACGGGAAGAGACATGTGGAAAATGAGGTAGGGACCGTTATGCAGCGATATATACAGGGAGGTGGGACTCCCACAACACTGTCATGATTGATCTGTCAGCTGACAGATCAGGTGTAATTGGTGCTTCCAGGATTGGTCACACCCGAGGCGATTCCCATTGTGAGATACTGGGGTTACGCGAGTAACCTAAAGATATCAGCCAATGGCAAAAATGTGTCAACCAGTACCATTTATAATGCAGTATATTTATCACACATTAAAAGTATTTTGTGTTTAACCCTAATGATACAAAACAAAAAAATATTAAAAGGTTAGTTCACCCCAAAATGGAAATTAGACTATATTTTACTTAACCTCGAAGCATTCTAGGTATATATGATTTTCTTCTTTCAGATAAATCCAGTTGGAGGTATATAAAAAATTGTCCTGGCTATTCCAAGCTCTATCATTCCGTGTCATACACAGAAGCCATTCCAGCAGATGACGCAGCACGTATGCGCAGCACACACGCCTCTGAGATACGCTAGCCTCGCAAGTTTCCAGCAAAGGAAGCAAAGTTTCCTTACTTTAGCAAAGGAAAGCCAGTCTCCTCTTGGTTTATATTGAAATCCTCCAACATTTTTCTTTGCAAATCCTCGGTTTGTACTTATAATTCATGACCGGTGTTTTGTTTTGTTCTCTCTCAGCATTTGTCACTAATCACACAACGCCAGCGTACTACGTCATCAGCCGGAATGGCTTCCGTGTATGACAGATACCGGAAGTGAAAGAAAAGTGTTTATTACGTTTGAAATATGGATATTTTTCTTACAAAAACACATGGATTCGGTATAGGAGGCCTTTATGAACCCCCTGGAGCCGGAGGTTGGTCATAACTTTTAGCCTTAATAAAGAGCTTTTACATTAGACAGACCGACACACGCACCTTCTGCTGTTCATCTGCCTCTCTCTTCTGCTGCACAATGACAACTAGATATTCCTCACACTGTTTCTGGAACTCTGCCACTTTCTTCTTGGCCTCTTCCAACTCTACAGACATGGCCTCCACCTTACTGCGTGTGTCGTCGATTTTAAACAAGCCATTCCTCAACTTAGACACTTGCTCTCCGAGCTCGCCACGCTTCTCAAACAACAACCTGAGAAAAAAGAGAGTTTCAGAATACTCTGTTTTATTTAGTTACCATTAACAGACAACAGTAAGATGGAAACAGGAAACTACCATGTCTGTTAAATGTTCATGGCAGCTAATCCCCCCCCACCCAAACAACAGGAAAAATAAAAGTGTGTTGGATTCCTACTTCTTGTATCCAGAAACCAGCTCCAGGTAGTTGGTGGGTGTGACGTAATTGTGTCTCTTCAGTTCTACTTTCATCCTGTGAGAGAACTGGGCCACAGACTGGTGCATGGTCACAAAGATGCTGGAAACATTAGTCTGGATCTGTGAAGCCACCAGAGAAATTACAAGATTTGGAAGCCTCCGTTTTAAACAAACATTGCACAAGGTCAGAACAGTAGTATGATTAACCCAGAATATTCCTTAAACAGACTATAAAAAAAAAACTAGCATTGAACTCCCTCTAAACAACAGAGAGTCTCAATGGTGAACCTCAAGTCAAAGTGATGTGCAGTTAAAAAACTGAACAAAAAGAAACACGGATTGTATGACATCTCTCAAAGGAAACAAAAGATCAGCACAGAGATGAAGGATGAAAGAGTCAAAGACACTTGAAATTCAATTAAACTAAGATTCAATAACAGCTACTAAGAGATGAAGTACCTCAAAAACAAGGCTCTGAACCAGTTCAAGGAACAAAAACGAAAAAATGGAAACAAACAAAATTTTGACAGGAACAGATCCAAAACAGTAACAAAATAAAATGTTATTGTTCCGAACAGAATCGAAAAAGTGAAATGACATTAACTGGTTTATAACGTCATTTTATCGTTCCAGTTGATATTTGAAATTTGCTGTCCACCAATCAGGAAATCAATATATATACACCAAATATATTTCACTTAATCATTGACAGATTAACAAAACAAAAGAAAAAAAGGTGCTGAGTTTAGGTTCATTGATGCAATCCAAAGTTCTCTGAAAGGAAAACTAGACAGTAGAAAGTAGTTTTCTTTATTTTACAAAAGCTGTAATGTTGTATTTATTTTACAGTTTACTTAATAGGGAAGGGTTCAACTAATTTAATCCATAACATAACTTTATGTATTTGTTTAGAACACATTGCCAGCATTTGGAAATCAATCAATGGATCATATTTCTTTTGATGCGTCTCACCCCATCCTCGGTCCCCAAAGAGAGTCCATCCAAAAATCTTTCAGCCACTTCCAATAGAGCGTCACGTGGCCATTCAGAGAACCAGTCTATCGTTGTGCAGTTCACAAGGGCTGGGTACTGTCGAATACGGTTCCTAAACAAATACACACAAGCAAACATACCCATAAAGCCTCTTTTATGTAGACAGTTCAAGATTGTTTGCATTGATTGTCACAAACACTAATATCACCCACCGGTCCAATCATGCTTATTAAAGTCAGACCACTGCCAGACCAATCAGAGTGAGAGCTTAGATGATTCGGGCTGTCATATTTTATGAGTCAGGGCCCTACGGGTCACATTACGCACAACCGCCTCCTTCATGCGACGGCAGATGCAAATGAGTGATTAACGAGAACATTTCCCATGCATGGTTCTATAAGCGTGACAGGCATAATTACAAAGCAAGAATGTTTTTGCCAGCTGGTGTCTGGGGGCCAATGAGTAATGTACTGCGTCTACTTATCACAGTCTCTCATTTAACCTAATATTTACCTGTATTATAGCCCTTCCTTGTTATTTTCATTGTCATAGTTTAGCATTATTGATTTGGCACACTATAACTATTGACTGCAGCTAAGCAGCTACTGCTTTGGCAATACAAATGCACTGTTGTTTGTCATGCCAATAAAGCCCCTGAAGCTGAAATGGACTGAGACACAGCAAGCTAAAGATGGAAAAGTAAACAGAAAGAGAGAAAGGCAAAGCCAAATTTACTACATCGTTTATGAAGAAGCTTGTGAGTTTTCGACAGCACACGGTAAAGAGATTATAGATGGAGGACAGAGCTTTGTCTTCCTGATGTGTGTGAAATGACAGTGGCAGGGAGGTTTACTCCCGCCGTTTCCTCTAATTTTACACAGTTGTATCTCGCTTCCACTTTGAACTCGCACACTGAGTCATCGGTTGATTCATAAGCTGTACTGTGCGCGGGTCTGTTTGGTTAAACCGTATATTGCTGTTCACTGTGAATCAAGGCTACAGAGAGAGATCTTAAGCCATAAGAAGCCACAGGACGGATCTCAATGTTAGCATGGTAATCAAGGCTGACTCCGTATTTAAGCACACAAGATTATAAGCAGTAGACATGCATGTGTGCTCTATTACAGTCAGCTATTGAATCCATGCACATGGGATTTTGTGGAGACTGAATGTTGAAGTGGTGGCGGGTTACAATCATGCCTTTACATGTGATATCCATAGTATGTACTGTACAGTAACTAGCACAGTATGTCTTTGCCTGCCACACTATGAAGGACACTGATTGCCTTTTCTCATCGTCTTTATGTACACTTCTTTATGTTAATTATTAATACTAATTGCCACATTGCTCAGTAAGTTCTTAAATAAATCTTTATTGATACTTTTAAATGTATTATTTGTTACATTTAGGCTTATGTTATGCTTTACACATTCCATTTATTTTAATAATTAGGCATGCGCTCAGCCTCTGTTTTTCTTAGTGTTGATATTATTTATTATTATTACTATTGCAATCATATTGAATATCATATTGAAAAACAGTAGCCCAATAAATTAAACAGTTGCCCAATAAATTAAATTGTTAAATTAATTCAGTATGACTACACGTTAATAATAACAATTTAAATTATAAAATTGAATCAAAGAAATGAATTACTATTGAAAAAATATAACTATAGATTTTTTTTATATTAACATTAATAGCAATAGTTATTTAAATTATAAAAATGAAATCAATAAAGATAAAAATGACTATTGCAATAATACAATTATACTGTAAAATAAAGTATAACAATAATTATTATTATTTAAATTTTACAGTAAAATTATGCAGCAATTTATCAACTTGTATTTTTGCAACTCTGGTGGATCATACTGTACAGAAAACTCACAACCCAGTATTATTTAATTTAAAATGTTTTCATTTTAAAAGTGATATCATTTCTTTTTTATTACATTTGCACTGTTGTTTGCTCCATTTCTTATTGTATGAAGCTTCGCTGCAAATGCTTACCAATATCAATGCAGTTTTTTGTCATGCAAATAAAACACACTAAAACAAAATTGCACCTGAATGGATCTCCTACAGGGCTCATGCACAGCACAATGTGCAGGTTGTTTCTGACGCGCTCTATCAGGTAGTTAAACATGGCATCTGACGTCTCCAGGATATTGTCCTTCCTTGCGGAGTCTGACAGAGCATTGTGAATCTACACAAACAAAACATGTTAAAAATCTGCTCTCATTGTCACTTAGAAGACTAAACCTTACAGTCACGCACATTAAAAATGTATTCAATCACACACACCTCATCGAGCTCGTCTGCTTTATAGAGATTGGGCACCTCCCCTGAGCTCAGAATGTTGTTAATGTCTTCAAGAAAGGACTCGTCCACGATCTGTGTGTCATTAAACAGGAACACAGTGGGCTTGTTTTCCACTCCTGTCAGGCGATACAGCTTTTTAATATCTGTATGAAGAGAAGAAATATGTCAAATATTCCATTGAGGCCACATTAAACTGTTGTGAAGGCTACAATGTGCATAACATAATAGATCGTTTGGTCCTGAGCGCTAGGGCAAGAGGCGTTATTCCTCAGCATTTGGAAACATTTACTACAACATGCCACAGGACAAAATATCAAAGCCTTTGATATAGATCAAAAAAGCTTTATATTTGAGATCTGAAATTGAAAATATAACTCAGCCAACTGCTTTACATTACTTTGTGTTGAAATACTATTTAACATGCCTGAATGTTAATATAGCCATTTCAACTACTGGGAACATGGCTATAGATGCTGGTTTGCTGATGTCCCAACCAGGCTACTTAATTAACTTTGCCTTGGTCAAGTAGCTGGACTGAGAGAAGACTGAAGTAGCTCGTGAGATGTTTTGAGAGGCTTCTTATATGTTGTTGGTGCTAGCGATGCCAATGTCACGGTTCGAGTCCCAGGAATGACACATGATTATAATGCGTACACCTTTAATGTACTGTGAGTTGCTTTTGGATACAACTGCCACACAAATAAATGTAAGTTAGAAATTGTGTGCAGAACTCACCTTCTCTGAACTCTTGTTTGTGGTACTGTTTGGTGACCTCCACCTGGAAGATCGTAAACTTACAGATGTAGGCGGCAAGTCTGGTTAAACTTTGTCTGCCTGAGCCACCGATACCAACCAGCAACATGTTCCCCCGGAGCTGACTGATCACACGTACCAAACGCGTTACTGAGGGGGCAGAAAGAGGGCGCTGTTTCCATCTCATTCATTTACTTGCATTAAAGGCAAAATATATAAGTCTTTGCCACTAGAGGGCGCGTATTCAAAACAAACAAAGAAACAAAATTGTAGTTTGATGACCCCATGACTGAGTGTGGAATCATGGCAGCTGTTGTCTTCATCCCCACAGCCAATGCAATCCGACGGGACACAGGCAAAGTAATGTTCAGGGATGAGCTAATGATTTATTAATGTAGTAGAATGAAGCTGAAAGCCATTACAGAGAAACAAGGCCGCTGAATGAGCGTGACACACTACCGCTTCAGCTCTTTCCGCTAGCGAGTATGTGGAGTAAAGCAGCGCTGTTTTATCATACTAGATACATTTAAAAGTTCTGTTATAATGTTATTCTGTGCAGTCTCATCTGTCTAATGAAATGCATTACTTATTAAAGCATATTTGGTAGTTCCATGTTTTCTACAAAACAATGGAAATCGGGGGTGTATTCAGGATACTGCAACACTGTACTAGTGCTTTTTTGTAATATTTTGATAAAAAAACAATCTTACATATTGTGCCTTTAATCATGTGTGTCATTTGGTCAATGCAACATTTACAAACACAAAGTATAACACATTAAAATGTCAATGCATACAAATACACAGGCACACATCATTGCTGCAGGAGGCCAAACAAACAACCTATCACAAAGGAAACTAATTGGCAAAAACCATAATTAGTTATGAACACACAGTCATATAAACATACACGTTATGCTTGCTAATTTCGTAATCAATCAGCTATGCACAGCGGCATGTCATTGAACTGAGTGTTTGTGACATGCGAGACGCATTCACCGAGCTGAATGTGAGACCACTTTAATGTCACAGTGTGGCGTGTGCGTGACAGGATGCATATAAAGCATTCTTATATGCGCTTTTGACAGTAAATGCCTGCATGCGGCTGAGTGACGTATAGGCTGGGGAACCGGCCACCTAATTATTCTCCCTGCTGAGGGGTTTGTAATGCGATTGCGTTTTTCTTTGTGGGAATGAAAAGGGTAATTATTCATGCTTGTGGGGGATCTGAGGGCTGAAGTGCATGTGATTTTGAAGAAAGTTATATTTGTGCGAGCACTGAATGAGACTGGTCACTGAATTATGGGACTCCAGAGTGTGCTCTGAATTATGGGTATTGCGATATGGATGTAAGCAAATGATGAGAGCTGTAATATTACTGCGCCATGAATACGGATGGCTCCAAAAGAACAGAGCTGGTGGAATTTGTTTTTCATATGATGTCATAATCACAATGACACCTTGATATACTCACCCAGAAGTAACTTCACTCAAATGCACAATTGTGATAGTCCATGGAGTTAGCATTGTAGGCTCACACTTGCAACCTTTTGGGATAGATCTATGCTAAACTACTCAATTCTCTCTGACTGTGCACGTACCATGTTCTATAGCATCTCTAAAGAGCACCAGACTCATGGGCACCACACCAGGCGTCAGGTTATAATCCTCCAGCTCGTTCTCCATATGAACCTTAAGAGCTTTAAAGTCCAACAGGTCCTCATACACATGCGGCTCCCTCAGGAAGTCACCTACAATAAAAACACATAACAATTATACTTAGAGCTAGGAGGGCCCAGTGACATACAGATTAGCAGCGTGTGTGCGTGTATGTGTGTGTACCAAATAGAGGAGGCTGTTTGTTGGGGCAAATTGTGTGGTAGGGGACATCGAAATAAGAAGCCAGTTTTTCTGACAGAAGTCCCACAAAAGTCTCCATGTCTGCATGATCCACCAGTCGATCAGAGAAGACCCTGAAACATACTCAAAACTTTACTGGTTTGTTCCTCTAACACAAGTATCTGTGTGTGCAGATCTGTGCCTGCTTGTACCTGAAGCACTCATGGATCCAGAGGCGGGTGATGCTGTGTTTTGTGTCGTGGAAGTCTTTGTGTGCTCGCAGTAAACCCTGGAACACCTGCAGTGGAGGACATATTGCACATGGACAAAGCCTTCAGTCTAATTTCTTGTTAGGTATAAAAAAATCTATTTTTTTGTCTGATCAAACTCAAAAGAAATACTCTAAGTGTCCTTGCAGCCTCAGGTGCTTTCAAAGCATGTTCTGAAAAGGTGTTATTTTGTACAGCCATGTACGTGATCAAAAGTAAGAGACAGTCTTTTTTCAGTCAGTCAGTCTGTTCCTTAAACACATCTGAATCTTAGGCATGCCGTCTTAAAGTGGCAAAACGGACTGATATGTTTTGATTCAGCTTTCTGGAATCAATCGGTCTGAATCGAAACGATATTACATTCAGACTGGGTGTACCTAAACCACATTTTGACAATCACACATGATGTTAAGTACCCTGGAGATGTCTCTGAGGTTAAACAGATAATGTATTTTTGCGGGCGTGGGTAAGAAGCGGGTGGTAATGGCGTGGTAGAGCTCCAGGGTGGCCTGAGTCAGAACCCCCCCGATGGGCTTCACCTCCTCCTCAAACTCCTGCAGCTTCTGACTGATCATGGTGCCATAGATACGCTTTATCTGAGACTCCTGGAGAGAAAAGAAGAGGAGAAGGAATTACAGGGGTGGATAAAGCCGGAGATAAATAGAGCAGATAAGACAAAAGAGGAAAAGTAATTGGTGAACTTGGTGAAGCACAGAAACATCATATTAAACCACCATCTGAGAAAAGAGAGGTTTAGACATTATTGCATATATCACTGCACCAGGTTCAAATGGGTTATGGGCAAGATTTTCAGTGAATGACTCAAATTTTAGTCTGTTCTTTCCACACAGCTATCATATGACTACATAAGACCTGGAATATAGCACAAGATATTTGGACCCATTTATGGTGCTTTTACGATGCAGTGCTTTTATGTGCTTTTTGGAGCTTGACAGTCACAATCATCATCCTCTCATCCCTCATGCATCTCATCCCTTTTGTTTTCTACAGAAGAAAGAAAGAACTACACAGGGGTGAGAAAAAGCTGACATTTTTCATTTTGTGGTGAATATACTACTTCAAGTAAAACAGTATCCCCATTTTATGCATTTCTTTTTATATATATATCAAAAGCCATTTTCTATAATGAAATGTTTAATGCATTTTTGCAACAAAAATATTATAAAGAAATAGTATATAAAAAATTAATATATATTCAGAATTCAACAACTGAAAAAATGAATGCAGTTTTTATTCCTTTTTAATAAAACAGTTTTCATTATTCAGAAAGTGTGAAATAAAATATTTCCGCTTTTTCAATAACTCACTCCTAATATTATTGACTCCTTTATGATAAATTGCTTGTAAGTGGCTTTAAACTAGTTTCAGACTGGGCTGCGACAAAAATACTAACCATTGATTTAATCCAAATATAACATCTGTAGTCATGTGCTTTAAAGCGTGGTTTATTCCATTGCTTGCTATGCGAGAACTGCACTGTTCTCGGGGAACATCCTGCACTGTTCCCCAGCCAGCTGCTTGACTTACAATGTTTCTCTTTGCACATGTACAGTATTATGTGAAGCATTCGTATAGTCTATTTATTTTTCCTTTTCAGTCCATGTATAGATAAACATTTATATAAAGTATATTCATATTCAAAATCTGTTAGTAGGTTAGTTGTGTATAGGTATAGTATTATGTGAAGCATTCGTGTAGTCTGTATTTTTTAGCTTAAGTAGAGGTAAACAGTATTTATAGTCAAATCTGTGAGTAGGTTAGTTGTGTGTAGGTTTATACTGTTTTACTTCATTGTTGTATGTCTGTGTATTTCTTTAGCACCGTGGTCCTGTGAGATACCACATTTAATTCCACTGAATGTCCACACATGTAGCGGAATGACAATAAATCTCAACTTGACTTGTATTGAAATTCTTATTATTTTCTTCTTCTTATGCCTATTTTTCTGCACAGCTGGAAACAAATCAAGTATATTTGGCAAAGTGTCTCTCTCTTTATCAAATAATATTCTATCTCCACAACAATACTTGCATGATTAAAGTTTTCATACATCATTGCAGAGTTTTCAGTATTTAAAACGACAGCTATAGCATCATCACCATATTTTAATACTGAATTGTGATTAGTCCTTTTACGTTAAAATTTATTTGCATAGAAAAATGACTTTTTCTTTCCTTTTTAGTTATTTGTCAATAGCTGCTTTACACTATAAAGCTGTTACATGCTGTAAAGCGCTGCAGTCATACTTCCATCATAATTTCATCAATTTACACCTAGCTTAGAGGGAATTTCTACTCACTGTAGGAAATGTCATGTTGATAAGATTAAAGCGACTCTGAAGGCGACCTGATATCTGCGTCCTCCCTCCACCAGGGGGCCCCATAGCAGCCAGCAGAAAAATGTCCTTTTAGATCATGGCAAAAAAGAGAGAAGACGTAGTTATATACACATCTAAAAAATATACTTATATAAAAAGGAATAAAACGCATCCACACAGTCTTACCTTGATACACTTGTGGATCTGTTTCTGGCGGTCGTACCAGAAGCCATAGTCGATCCAGAGACGGAGCAGCTCCAGAGGAGGCTGGGAGCCAAAGTCGTCCATGGCGGGCATGTTGAGATCATCCAGGAAAACAACCATCTTTTTCCCTCCTACTGGAACATACACACCTTTAATCCTCTTCTCCACTCGAGACTCGATGATCTCCTGCACATTATTAGAGCTAGTCTGAAAGAAAGACAGAAAAAGAATGTTATTAAGACAAGAACATTAACAAGTAAACCCAAAGATGATCAAATATTCAGTGAGCGTGTCTGCAGATTTGGAGATTAGTGGAAAACGCTTTATTATAATAACAAATGATGAGGATGATAGTTTGATAATGATTGATAATGATAATGTTCTAATATTTGCTCGTCAGGTTGGGCCTATCTTAGCAATGACTCATTACAGTTGTGTAAATTATAATACTATTTCTTAATATTACCGTTTCAACTATATTTTTTGGTCAAACAAATGCACACCCGATGAGCATACATAAACTTAAAAAAAAAAAAATACAAAATCTTACCAACTTTCGAAAGTTATAATACACTTCATTTTTGTTCTCTGGAGATATTTTTATTCTAAGCACCAGAACTCATAACTATTTTAATATGTCAGTCTTTTATGCTAAGAAATATTCTTAACAAAACTAAAATGACCTATTATTCATTCATTATTACTCATTCTTTTATTCAACCCAAATTACAGCTCTCTTATTACAGGGGCAGTCCCCCTAGAGACACCTGGTGATGGTTCATGAATAGCCCTTTTAACATTTCTTCTTCCAGTGCTATCTCTCAGTGCACTTATGTTTTCTTTGCTTATATTTCACTTGCCAACACAACACTGTCCTTTTATTTGTTGTTAAATAAATAAGTGCTGTCAAACAATTAATCATATCCAAAATAAATGTTTTTGTTTACATAATATGCATATATGTGTGTGTGTGTGTGTGTGTGTGTGTTATGTTTGTATATAAAAAATATTTATATATAATATAAAATATAAGAATGTTAATATATAATTTGTGCATATATATATATACATATATGTGTGTGTGTGTGTTTATATATAATAAATATACACAGGTCACACACACACACACACACACACACACACACACACACATATATATATATATATATATATATATATATAAAATGTAAACACAAACATTTTTCTTTGGATATGATTAATCATTTGACAGCACTAAAATAAATGCATAATAAACTTAACCAAAAATATAACTTTTATGGTTAAGAATATTTCAATATATATTCATATTCCTGCACACTTGTTTAAGTGCTACCTTACCAAACCTTTGCTAATCAAATATCTTTTCCTGAAGACATTTTACTGAAAAAAGATTTTTCTTTTCTTCTTCTTCTTTTTTTTCCACAGAGTTCAAAAATGTACCTTATTACTAATACTAAAAGTGTTTCTGATCACCTGTGAGGACATGTTGATGGTGAGCATGCCCCACGTGGCTGAGTCCAGGCTCTGCAGGACATTCTGGGCAACTGAAGTCTTTCCTGTCCCCACTGGACCCGTCAGGAGCACAGGGTGCTGAGCCGACACCAGAGCCTTGACCAGATAATGATAGCGCACAGTGTCCACGGTGGGGACCATGATCTTATAGAACGGAGCACTGCAGAGAGACAGGTGATAATTAAAAAGACGCCAGAAAGAAAGTTGAAAAGTGGGACGGCTAAGTATGAGACATGCTTCAAAAAGAGGACAAAAATGAAGAGCAAAAGTAGAATACAGAGCGAGAGAGCGAGAAAGAAAGAGCAAAAATGGGTGGGAGGAAATAGAGTTGAGAGAGCAGAATGAATGGGAATACCAAGGAGGTGAAAAGTCTTGATTGAAAGACTGAAAATTGAAAGATGTAGCGAGACATTTCAAATGAACAGAGGGATAATAAAAAAAAAAAAAACGAGTCAGGTAAGAAAAAAAAAAAAAACCCAGGATGGAAAAAAGGACAACCGACAAAGAGGGAGCAAAGAGAGCCAATAGGACAAAGGACAATGAAGGGGAAAGAGTTGGACTGACATGACAAATGAGAGCAAGGGAGAGAAGAGAAAGATGAAGAAGGATGAAAAAGATGAGAAATATGAATAGACGGGGAATTCAGAAGTCTGGGAGGGAGCCAGGCGAGAGGCCTTTGACTGAGCCCGCAGGCGGCTGGCAGAGACCCCTGAATAGGGGGAGGATGGGGCACACACACACATCTCACTTGGAGGCGTAGCGCCAGCCTTTGGGCAGCTTGTCCTCAAATGACGCCCACGTTTTGTTCTTGGTGTCCACGTAGTATTCGTAGATGGTGTCCTGAGGTTTAATACAAGGTGATTATTTCTCCAGTAATATATTTGTTTCTGTAGGCAAAAAGGCTTAAACATTTATTTTAGATCCAGAGCATCAGTACTTTTTCATGCATACATTTACATTAATTACACAAATATGTTATCTATTTCACACTGTATGTAGGCGACCATGGCCCCAAAAAGTATTTGGATACTTAAAAATGCATGAACTAGTTAAAAAAAAAATGAAATCACTTCACAGGTATTTAAGTCATTATTTTCTAATTCTATTTGGCGACATTAAATGGCACAGAAATTACACACTTCATTTTTAAGTGTACATAGACGTTTTGGCCCACTGTATACCTTGTTAGGGAAAGTTCCCTCTACTTCCCGCAGGAAGTTGTCAATCTTCTTGCGTCCATCCTCATCTACAGAGGCGCACACAGACCATATGAGACTGAAGATGAACCATAGCTCCACCATACGCCCAAAGTTTTCAGAGTCCGCTGGGTTCACCTGACCAGCCAAAGAGAGTTTTAGTATTAGGCTTGTGTGAACTAGCTATAATAGAGCTGAATATTAAATGTTTTGAGCAATAGCCTGATGTTCCATGAACGATGGTCAGTTATACTGTCCATCTACAGTTGTAATATTAGCTGTACACATCAATGAAGTGAAAGTGTTCTGACCCCGTTTCCTGGAGTGGCCAGTGAGTCGTAGAGCCTACAGAGCGATGCCACTCCATTCAGCTCAGTGATGGGCACCAGCTCCTTACAGTGAGTCTTCTTAAAGGTGAGGGTCTTGTCTATGTAGCGGTCAAACAGCTGCCTGAGATGATCCATTTCAACCTGAGAGCAAAAGAGAGATGGAGCACTTTGCCAAATGTATAACACGATGCTTCACATTGCGTCCCAAACCTTGTGCCGTTTCTCCATCCAGGACTGAACATAAGGCTTCCAGGTCAAATCAGAGTAGTCGTTGTAAACCATTCCACAGCGAGACACGGTAGCAGGAGACGCCACAGCTAGATCCTCCACTTCAAACAATAATGAGACCTGCAACACACTCTCATTAATGGTTAAACCCAACCGAATAAGCACAGAACTGTCACTTAGCTGAAAAGTGCATCTCAAGAAACCTGTCAAGAGCATGACAGCGTCCTATTTCACACTAAAGCAAAATAAATAATTAAGATATTTTACTTTGCATATATGAAAAGAAATCTATTTTAGGGCCAATATGATTTTATGTATTGCAATTTATGTCTTACAGGTTTGGAACGACATGAGGGTGAGTTATTAATGACATAATTTTCATTTTTGGGTGAACTATCCCTTTAAGCCTTCTTTTGTTCCGCAGATGTTTTCCTCTTTTGTTTTTTTTTCCACCATCTTTATTTTTATCTTTATGTCTGTTCTCTGCACTGAGCGCTCTCTCCTCCACATAATGAGTAGACACGCCCCATACTGCTGATTGGCTACAAGTTGGTTTTGCTACTCAGCCTGAATCAGTTTTCTAAAGGGTTTTTGAATAATCGCTTACCCCACAAAGTAAAAACATAAAGCATTACAGAGATTTTTCATTTTTAAAAATAAGCTCCCTTTTCTTGATGCAAAATACACTACCATTCAAAAGTATGGGCTTGTTAAGATCTATTCATTTATTTTAGTATTTGAAAGCTTTTATTTTTAAGTCTCACAAAGGCTGCATTTATTTAATTAAAAATACAGTAAAAGCAGCAATACTGTAAAATGTTATTACAATAAAATAATTGAATAATTCTTTACTGATACTCTGATACAATGTAAAGTGTCCTTGCTGAATACAATTATTAATTTATGTAAAATATTTTTTTTTTACTAAACCCAAACCTTTGAATAATGGCTTTTTTATTTGCCTAAGGCATTTCTTCACGAGATTCACCCAATAACTGATGAAAAATAAGTGAAGGAAATACTAAATAGTTCTCTGTAGTACACTGATGAGTTAGTGAGGTGAAGTGAAATAACCCTGGGTGGGCAGCATTAGAGGTTTTAGTATGTGCCGAGTATGGTCTGGCACCGGTACCTGTTCAGGCATGGAGATTCTCTCTCCGTTGATGAGTGTGAGGACTTTGTTGTCATCCATTACAGAGTTCATGCTCTCGATCCACAGCGTGTCCACTGGCCCATCAAACACAATCCACTTCTCATCAGGCTTCTCATCTGAGTTCGGCCACACAGAGAGCTAGTGTTAGTGCTTCTCACACACACAAACACACACGCACAGAATGAATGTGAATTTCCTAATACACCCTGGATCTCTTTGTCTCTCTATTTTTCATTTTCCCTTTCTCTTCTTCTCTCTGTCAGTCTCATTTCCCTAGTTTGGTTTCACACAGACACCAGAGAGACTTGCAGGCAATTGTGGTGAAGCCTCTAATTGATCATTTATCTTTTCCTGTCCCTTTATCAGTCCATGTGTGTCTCATTTACTGAACTCAAAACAACAGAACACAAACACGGCACACAGCCCATCTGTCTTATACACACACATACAAACGCTCCCTGTCTGGAAGCAGCAGGCCTGCTGGCTGCCTGGGTAAGCGAATAACACCAGACCTGTCACACACAGCTACAGGAAGTGTCACATCTCCTCTGGGCCATCTTCTCTCTCTGAACAGGGAGGAGGGGACACAGGCAACAGATACAAACTGCACTGAGCCACTGCAAACCGTGAGCTTACATTCAAAATTATAGAAGAAATGCATTCACACACATATATATATATATATAAAAAAAAAAACAGCTTAAAGGGATAGTTCATCCAGAAATTAAAATATTCAATAATTTATTCATCTACATGTCGTTTTAAACCCAAACGACTTTTGTTCATCTTCGAAAAATAAATGCCAAGTTCTGTCATGAAACTCTAGATGGCGCAGGCTGATGGGTCCTCAACACAAACCGATAATATTCACAGCATTAAACTTCTTGGAACAAGCTGATTTTTTAATGTTGCATGTACAGCAAATAAGCTTGCTGGTTTACATTTAAATAGCTGTTTTGCATTTACTAGAGCATTTCGCAGTGAGAAATCCTCCACCTTCCCCAGCTCCACCTGTATAGTTATTTTATATGCTATTTGTGTAGCAGCAGTTATCTTAAATACAAACAGCATATGTATTGACAGTAGCAAGTTCCTGTACTTGCTTGCAGCAGCAATAATCAACAACAGAAATAACCAGCAGCAGCAATTCAGCAGCGTAGCAAATCTATTCTGCCAAGACCAAAAACATTAACAGTGTCACATCCATTACCATGCAAAAATCTTAAGGGAGTTGTCATGATAGAAATGAAGATATATTAAACAAACCCAAGACTTCTGTCTCTCAATTTAAAGTCAATTCCACCTAAACTTTTACAGTACATTACAACAGAAATCCATATGAATGATGACAGATCTTACATTTTTGGGTTTCTAAAAAGAAATGCGTACAGGTTTGGAACAATGTGAAAGCAAGAAAATTATGACAGAATTGACATTTTTGGGTGAACTATCCCTCTAAGACCCGTTTAAGATACTGACACCTGGGATCGAAAAAGAAACTGAAGGAGCCCATGAAAAAAGAAAGAACAGCTGCAAAAACAGTGATTGCTTTAGATTGGACTGATGACTGGCACAAGAATGGTGTTGCGACTGGATGTGAATTGAGTCGTCTTCTTGGTCAGTATGGTCACAGAGTTCAGTACTGATAGGAAACTCCTGTCTGTGTGATGGAAAGAGTTTAATGTATACAGTATAAGGGCAACAGACAAAACGGCTCTACAAATTAGGTTAAAAGTATGAGGAAGATGTCAGGCACAAACGAAAGGAAAATTCAATTGCAGGGGAAGCAAAAGAGAGAAAAAGAGAGTTCTAAGCAAAATTAAATAAACAAACAGCCTGAGGTGTTCGAATCAGCTTTTGAGATCAGAATCCATTAGATCTCTGCATTACCGCGCAAGAGCTTCAAGACAAAACAACCACATTAAAAAGCAAATGCACTAGAGCTAAATGTACTAATTCCAGCCTGCTCTCCAAAAGCTATTCAATATGGCTCTTGAAAGGGGGAATGAATTTATCCGTAATAATGTCTAAAGCATTTGTGTGGGATGTAACTAGGGAAGGCAGTTTTGTAGTAATCAATACCAGACTCTTAGAATTCCACAAAAAGGACACAATCTCCTGGGTAGAAGTAAAATTGACTTTTAAATACCAAAATTACAGCACATCTGATTATACTTCTAACATTCATTGAAATAAATATCAAACAGAAAATGCAAGATTTTCTGCCATAACTTTATAAAAGCTTTCCATTCTACCTGCTGTTTGACATTACAAATTATGGCATTATTGCTTAACTGTCTGGAATATTTGATCCTGATTCCTGACTGAGCTCAACCTCTTCATACGAGCAAAAACGTCCTTGGCATAACAGCAGAGTGAACCGGTATAGGCTACTACGGTCTATTTGAACTTACCAGTGTAACTTTTTAAATGTTTAGTTGACTTTTATTTTGATAATGAACAGACTGCGATGTAAGTTTGAATTGCTGGAATGTGTGTGTGTCAGGCTCCGGCGATCAAAACAGCTGAGACATAAAAAATAAAAAATAACTTTTCCGCAAAAATGTTTACTTTCATTTGCACACTCTCACAATCAAAACATAAGATTTGTGATCTTGTAAAATAAAGCAAACAAACAGAATGTGTGTTGTCTTCCTTTTCTTTCAGTGACCTTGTGGTGCTGCCACACTTCTGTTAGAAATCCGTTATCTTAATTAAGTGAGATATATTTCATTTACATGTAGCATGTCAACTCTCTATCTCTCGCAACGGCGAGTTGTGTAAGTCAAATACAGGTGCGCTGCGCATCCATTGAGAGGAGCTAAAAAAAACCCCGGACGGACAGTGAAACTGAAGCGCTCAGTCAGTGTGTTTGGCGAATGAAAATATATCTGTGCTAAACTAATACTAACCTCCAAATCACACACTGGCGAGTAAAATCTAAGAATTTATTAGCCATTGGTTAGTATTAGACATCATTTAGTTGCCCAGAGTGAATACTTAGTCACGTATGGGAGTGATTTAGTCACAATGTAGAGGGTTGAGCATAGATAGTTGCTTGAGCCTAGTATTTTCCAACCAGTTCAATCAGCATCCGTAATTTCTTGTATCACTCAGTTTGGCTCAGAACTGGTTCTGATTCAGGATTACAGCAAAAGTTGGACATACTAGAACAATACTGACAGACTCAACCATTTACCCTGGCAGTAAACTTAAAATTAAAAACTTGAATATTGACCTTCAAGATCCAGATGTACGTGCATGAAAAACATATTTATATCCAATTATATCACACATTCATCAAAGTACAATTAGACCTGAAACTCAGGTCCACAGGCAACATCAACCCTGTGGTGAAAGAATTGAGAGGAATGGCTCACAGGGCCCACTGTGTCATAAAAGGCAATGTCCTGTTGAGATTTCAATTAAAATGAGGCTGAAAACATTAGAATCAGTAATTGAGGCCATTGCTTTTTATGGCAGCGAGGTGTGTGGTCCACTAACAAACCAAGAACTCGACAAATGGGAAAAAACACCCAACTGAGACCTTGCTTAAAAAAAAGGACGTGGAACTCCAGAAAGAATGCATGCAGGGTATAATTAGGCTGATATCCATTAACTATAAAGACACAAAACAGGCAATTAAACTCTGAAACCATTTAGAACTTAGTGGTCTCCAAAAATACCAGTATAAAATCCTGTAAATTTAAAGCCAGCCTCTCACTACAGACTGAGGTTCAAGAGCAGAATAATCATGTGATTGGACTAAACCACACTATAACACAAATTAAATGTGATTAAATTAAACACACTGGGAAACCCAAACAAATGCAAAGTTATCTGTCCCAAAAATGTACACCTGTCCTCTGGGGAAAATGGGAATCATCTTGACTAGGTACACACTCAGCAAACAACCCAGCAATGGGAACAAGCAGGCTGAAAACATGGCAAAATAAACAAAGAACAAGATGAATGGTTGTTCTTATATAGCAAACCAAACAAAACTGAGTCAATGCTTTATTTCACTGTGACTCAGTGCGCAAAGTTCAATAAAAACTGCTAAAGTATTTACAAATATCACAATTTGACAACTAAACAACTTCCCTATAATCGGCAGAACAAAAAGAATGCTGTAGAGGCAGCGCCGTGCTTGCCACTCTATGAGGGATAGTAGGTAAGCAGCCTTTTAAATGGGTCATATGATGTAATTTCACATTTTTCTTTCTCGTTGGAGTGTTACAATCTGTTCGTCCACAGATAACATCCTAAACTTACAAAGACTAAAGTCCTGAACCTAAAAAGATATTATTTATAAAAGTTAAGACTTGTACACGCGCTCCTAAAATGCCTCGTTTAAACACGCCCCACATCTACGTCACTTTGTGGGAAGATTTGTATAACACCGCCCAAATGTTCACGCATTGTGAAAGTGAAACTACTTTGTTTAGCCTTCCAAAAAAGGATGACGTCTTATATGATCCGTGCTGGTCACTGAGGAAATACATCAACTTCGCTCTGAAAATAAGACTCTGTGATAAACACTTGTGTCCTAATTGTTTAATAGAAGCACTAAGGTACTCAAGGTTGTGCTGTATTATTCACAATTTAGTAGTCTTTTATACCTTACTGCTTAATATTTTAGAATATTTTTTCCCTTTTATTTTGTATTTTACTTTGAATACTCGTTGACTCATTCTTTTTGGCAAATGCACCATAACTTGTCATGCCAATGAAGCCCATAGAAACATTCAAGGGGAATCAGAGGGAGGAAGGGACTGCAGAAGTCCAGAGAGAAACACAAGCATCCGGGGAAAGGCACATTTTTGGCTCTGTCAGACAGTTTCAAAAGAACAATTCAGTGCACACACACACAGATTTCATTGTAAACCATTAGACTCCCACTGTAGTAATACCACATTTCTTTTCAAAGTCAACCCTGTAAAATCATGTTCGACTTAGCGTAATAACACTCATACGTATTGAAGTTTCAAAAATCTATTTTAGAGAAAACTCTATATTACGATGTAGGCCTCTAAGTATGCCTTCAGTAAGGGGAATTTGGCTCAGTAGGCTTCTTAAAAATAGTTTAAGTTTAAAGGCAAAAAAGTAGAGAGAGTGCCCAATGAAGGAAACTGAGGAATTCCTTGAAGATAATTTCTTTGTCAGCCATCATTTCTTGTTATTTGTCATGCCAATAAATCAAGCTGAAATTGAAAAAATCAAAGAGAGATAGAGAACAAAAGATGGAAAGACAGGATATTTGAGCTGTTTGTTGTTAAAGAATAATGTGAAATATGTCAGAATGATGTGCAATATAAGAAAGAGATGAAGAGAGAGACATGAAACATCAAATAGACCAGATCAGTGTGACAAGTAAAAAATTACAAAACAGAGATTAGGGATGTCACAATATTAGATTTTTTTTCATATAACGGTTATTGTGGCCATTAGAAGTTTGTCTTTTTCTCCCAAGACTCTGGTTTTCTCCATCTTCTTTGAAGCTCCAATGAAATATCAAGAGAAAATACTGTCAAGTTCAACAGTATATTGAATAAATATTAATGGCAATACTTTACAATAAGATGTCATTTGTTAACATTAATGTATTAACTAACATGAATGAACAATGAACAACACATTTATTACACAATTTATTAATCTTTGTTAATGTTAATAAAAATAGTCATTGTTCATTGTTTATGTTAGTTCAAAGTGCATTAATGTTTACAAACACAACTTGTGATTTTAATAATGCATAAGTTAATACTTAAATTAACTAAGATTAATAAATGCTGTGGAAATATTGTTCATTATTATTTATGTTATTTATATATGCTAACTAATGTAATTAACTAACGTTAACTAATGAACCTTATTGAAAAAAATGACCGTAGATAAGGCACTAAGTGCATGGCACTGTGGCCAACTTAACATTTTACAGAGTTTAATGTGGCAATGTGGTTGCTCAGTTTTTCAAGATCAGTTTTAATCGTGTAACTGTTAATAGATTTAAACAAAGAAATAGTGTTAATATGCACAGGCCGTACAAATTGCAAATACAAAAACAAGATGAATAAAGAAAACGTGGTACTTATTAAAATAATCACCCTTTACTTGAATATATGAACACAGAAAACCACTGTTAACAGGTTAATATAACATTTCCCATTCTATGACTAGTAAAATAATGACAACTTACTCTGACGAACACAGCTCTCCTCGGAGTAGCTGAGAGCGCTGCGTCTTCTTCATGTGTGACAGAAGTCGGTGTTAAAGCACAATACTGCCACCTGGGAGCTCAACCAGGTACTGGCGCTGGAGTATTTACGTGGTGTTATCATAAGAGAACTGTTCATTTTAAATATTGCAGTTATCAATAATATGGTATATCGTCACACACTAAATTAACACGATAACAATAATTGTTGCTTTGAATATCACGGTTATCATCAATACCAGTATATCACGATACCCCTAACAAAGATAGACAATAAAGACCAAAAATGACATATAATTAATTAAAATAATAAAGATTTTTTTTTTTTGGGGGAGACATCATAACCAAAGACGTAACTCTGAATGAGTATATAGACTAATAATTAAGAAATACCAGAATAACACAACACATCCTTCGTGAACGACTTTAGAGTCTACTTTGGACAGATTGACAAACTTCATATTGGATTGTACATAGAAAACAAGTACGAAAATTGACAAAACACACACACAAGTGCTGCCAATCCCTGCTGTTTAAGCTGTATAGCGATCAAAGAAAAAGGCTGGAAAAAACAAGCTCTGTGATTTCCTGTGATACTCAAGAGGCTGGCAGAGAGACAGAGGGGGTTTGTGGATACAGACCAGGATGGACAGGATGGCAAAAAGAAAACCAATCAGCAAACTTTTCTACAACCATTTTCACTCACTCTTTGCTTCTTTCTTTCTTTCTTTTTTTTGTGACATCAGGATTCATTGACTCATTATCTGTCCTCTGTCTCTGTCAGTGCTTCAGCTGACGTCGCACCTGCTATCTGCCACTGTTATTTCGGTCAGCACATTTCTAAACTTCTTGATGAGCACAAGCCTAAAAGTCAACATGAATCCACTTTCACAACGTTTTACTTATGTAATGTGTCACTCAGAAATAAATTTCATGAGAAAATAAATGATTTTATCATCATGAATTAAAAGTGGGCATTCTATATGAAAACCTATGATAGATTTAAATGCAATACCTATTTCAACTGTTATTTGCAATTACTGATGTGACTTTACTGAATGATTGTCAACCAGCATTAAACTACTTTGTTAACTAGAATCTGAAAAGCTGTAGTATGTACATCAGTGTCCATAAACAATGTTTCTTTTGTTTTTTTTTGGAGTCTTGTGCACCACCACAGCCCCATTAGTGAGACCACACCAGAACTGTGTTTCTTTAAACTTCAATTAAACTGGTAATCATTCAGCATTATGATTCATATCATTAAAGCGTGCATTATTACAATGATACTCTTTCAAAAACAAATCAATACTAAGGCTGCAAAACAGACTCACCCAAGAAGCTTCCTCTCTCTTTAATGAGACACCTGAACTTGTTTTTCTTTAACAAGTTTTGACAGTTCTGGAGGCAAATGTATTTGACGTTGTATTGATGTGAAGAAGAGAAAAGCGCAAGAGTAACGATTAAAGTGCACTGATGCAGGAATCTACAGCAGACTGCTGTCTTTATATGCACATCTATTTGACTACAAGTGTGATTAAAACAAATGGCTGCATCTATATGTTACGCAATATTTTGTTTCCTAACTTTAAACTCAATTTAAGTTGACATTTACACAGCTTACACAGTGTACACATAAAAAAAAAAACAATAAAAAAAAACAAAAGTACAAAACAAAATAAAACACATACCTGCACAGGCTGTCCTCATAAGTGAGGAGAGAACGCCGTCTGTCCACTCATTGGTGGAGAGGTTGTATTCTCCATACAGCTCTCCCAGGCTCACTGCCTTGGGGTTTAGTGGACACTCCTAAAGGGACATGAGCAAAGGTCAAAGGTCAGAATTCAAATAAGGAGAGAAGGATTCAACTAGAGGAGAGGAATAAAATAGAGGTGGAATCATATATCGAAGAGACACTGATACACAGGAGTGGAGGTAATGAGGAAACAGGGCGAGGTGATGTTTGCATGGAGAGTTAGAAATAGGCACCAGAAATAGATATGAAAATGGGTGGGGGGGCGGGGGGTTGAGTCAGATATGAAAGAGAGAGGAGACAGGCATCGAGAGATGGAGGTAGAGAGAAGGGATGACGCAAATAGAAATGGCAGCTTGAGTCACTGAGAGAGCAGAGAATAAGATGGACCCCCAAAATGTAAGGAATTACACACACTAGGCAGAAAGTATCTAGAGACGTTAACCAACAGAGATTTAGACTCACACACACTCATATGCTAACACCAGGACGCCAAACCCACACAGACACACAGTCACCACAGGTACCCAAACCCACAGAGAATTAGACAGTGACAGGAACGGGGCGAAAACACTGGAGGGAGGGAGAGAGAATTATGTTCAGAATGAAACACTACTAACTGAATCCTACACTGTATGTAGTGTACTCTTACTACAATTTTAAAAATAGTACGTAAAAAGTTTATAGAATAAGTTCAGAATAGAATACTAGTGTAGTCCTTACTGCATAATGGACAGTATACACACTAAAAATGAGAAACATAATGCAGTATTTCAGAATATGTTTGGAAAGGAAAAGATTGCAACAGAGAATATAATGCAATAGTATCACACATTGTTGTCACTTGAGTGCAATACAGTGATCATCAAATCAGCATATTAGAATGATTTCTAAAGGATCAGGACTGATGGAAATTCTGATGAAAAGTTTTGCATGACAGGAATAAATTATATATTGAAGTATATTAAATAGAAAATCATTATCATATAATTATTTTTCATCAAATGCAGCCTTGGTCAGTATAACGGACTTCTTAAAAAAACACCAAAAATCTTACTGCTCTCAAACTTTTGAACATCAGTAAATATATATATATATATATATATATATATATATATATATATATATATATATATATATATATATATATATATATATATATATATATCACAGTATATTAGATTTTAAGATACATTATAATAGAAAAAAGTTTATCTATAAATAATATTAATTTAAAATTTTATTTTATATCAAATAAATCCAGCATTGGTTTATATCCAAGAAAATTTAAGAACCTTTCAAAAAACCTTAACAGATCTGACCCAAAATTTTGAATGGTAGTATACAGTATTTAATAAACACACACATTTGTGATATGTTAGGTGATCACAGGAAGCCACTTATTCAAGGTTATGTGACAACAATGTATTCTTCTTCTTCTTTTTAAAATCTAAAAATCTTTAAAAAAAGATTTTGTTTTTCCCACCACCTTTTTATATAGTGCTTCATACAATACAGATTGTTTCAAAGCAGCTTTACAGGGATAAACAGGAATGATGATTGAATAATAATTCAGTGATGACACATTAATTCTGCTGTCAAAAAAAATACATAAAAAATACTCATTGTTCAGCTGTTCTCAACATTTTGTAATTGGTAAAGTGCTTTTCTCAATACTAAAAGAACAAATATTCTGTCACCTGACCTCATTATGTTAAATGTTTAATTTTGCAAGTACAGTGTTCCCTATTTCCAGTCCCAGCAGAGGTTAGCTCCAACTCTAATTAAACCCACCTGAATAAACTAATCAAGGTCTTTAGGGTTCTTTGGAAATTGCAGCCAGGTGTTTTGGAACACAGCTGGAACAAAAACACTAAGAGTAGTATACTATTCCTAACATGTTATAGGGTGAAGTACAAAAGGGGGAAATTTGGATTGCATCTAAACCGAGAAACAAGAAACATTGACAACATCAACAAAGCTTAAAAACAGTCTGTCAGACCTCACCTGCATCTCTCTCGCACTCACAAACACTCCAGGAACATCATTAAATAAGGAAAACCTGAGAAACACATATTCCCCCCACCCCTACCCCTCTCTTCTATTTTTACCCACATCAGGATGAGACACGTGAAAAGGGTTACAAAGAATGAAGGAGATGAGGAAAAACAATAGACGTGAAAACAAAAAAGATCAGAACAAACATGAGCGCTAAACACACGGTTTTAGACATGAGGATTCTCAGCCGACTGGGTGAAAAGACGACTGTGTTAAAAGCACAGCATGGAGTTGTGCTCCTTTAGCCACAGCCAAACTAACTGTGAAAAGTAAGAGATCATAAGCTGCAGAAATTAGCACTAGCTGCCATCTTGACTACGCCATCATTTTCATCAGGGGGCTTTTAATGAGTGTTAAGTCCTTGTTCCCACATGTTCTCTAAACAGTGAAGAGTGTTTAGGGGAAGCACTGTTGTCTTGGTGGTAAATGTATTGGGTGCTGAATAAGCATGGCCGCTGACAGCCGTTCATTTTCATGGTAATGAGGGATAGAAGGTTGGCATAACCTTTCAGGTTCTAGAACAGCTGCTGCAAAGACATTTGTTTCAGAGGCATGCTCTTTGCCCGTAAAACTATTCAAGAATGAAATGCTAGTTACGTATGTAACTGTGGTTCTGTGAATTCCGGATTACCACAAGCGCCGGTGCTTAGCGCTAGTGGATTATTACAGCACCAACTCGATAGCTCAGCATTCGATCTCAATATGCCTTTCTCGCGCATTTCCGAATGACAAATATCTCTGGAGGTCATCCAGAATTCACAGAGCCACAGTTACATATGTAACTAGAATTCTGTTTAGTGTTGCAACAACTAAATGATAATTAGATTATTATCGATAATGAAAATCATCGCCAACGAAATTATAAAATATTTGTGTTTTGTCTTATGACAGGTGGTCTAATAAATTGTTAAGCACTGTATGTTTTTATAGCATTCAGTTGGCACATTTATTTTAAGGACATTGGCCAGAATGTGGACTACTGTGTTTTTATCAGTAAAATTAAAATAAAAGGAAATAAAGGTTTTAATCCGATTAATAGATTAATCAAAAAAATAATCGGCCAACTATTCGAATAATCAAAACAATCGTTAGTTGCAGCCCTAATTCTGTTTCATTACTCCTGACCACCAGAGGTGGTGCTTAAGCACTAATGCAAGACACATACCAACATAGTTATGAGAGATGCCACTCACCTGAAAAAAAGGTGAAAAAAAGAGGTGCTCCTGAAGAACTGCTGAGTGGCAGCAACATTGAGCTTGTAGAAGCAGGCAAAAGTACACGGGGAAGCCCAAGTAGCAGCAGCACAGTTATCTCCTATAGAGACTCCTCTAAAAGTATCCCAAGGTGTAGACACAGCCCTAGTGGAATCCAATCTGACAATCTCTGCTTGGAAACAGTGGTCCCTTTCCTTGCACCACCATAACAATCTGTGCTCCTAAAATGAATGGTAGTAGTCACATATCCCTTCAGGCCCCTAAAGTTTCTGACCGTGTTGCTGACTGAAAAGCCGCTAAACTGATTGACTGATTTATAAACTGCAGAAGCAGAACTTCAGGTAGAGAAGAAGGATTTGGACGGAGTACTACACCAGAATCAACTGGCAACCAACGCAAACATAACTTACTAATGGACAACGCATGTAACTCACACGATAGCTTTAAAGATATCCATTTTAGGTCAGCTGTCTACAAAGGCTCAAATGGTGGCAGACAGACAAAATCAAGAATAAGTTGCAAATCCCATCCAAGAAAATGAGGGTTTTGAGCTGTTCTCAGCCGTCTTACACTCAAGACTCAAGAGAAGAACCATTAACTAGAGACAACAATCAGCTGTTAAAGATGTCTTACAGGGCTCAACCGCAAGCTGTTGTTCCACCACTGCAAAGGCCTGAGGTGGAGCAAACCGAGTGGAATCACAGAAGTGGCAGTGTTCAGCATCCCCAAGAGTAGTAACAACGTCTTGTATGGCAAGCTTGCACTCAGGTGGAAATGTGCAAGGAGCTGCAGAATACTGCCCACTTGAGCATTTGAGAGGGTGGCAGACATTACACAAGAGTCCAGTGTCAATCCAAAGTAAGTTTTTGTTTCCACTGGATTCAGTCAACATTTTTCCTCATTGACTGTAAGACCCAGCTGCTGCACATGCTCCAAAAGCAGCCTGATGTTGTGGACAGATTGCCATTTTGTGGGTGACCACAGCAGCTAGAGGTCTAGGTAAGTCAAGATTCGCATCCCTCTGGACCACGGCATTTGTAGATCTGCAGTCATGCACCTCTTGAAAACTTGAGGGGCCAAACACAGGCCAAATGGTAGGACCCTGAATTGGTAGGTCTGGTTCTTGAAACTGAATCGAAGAAATTTCCTGTGGTGAGAAGCAATCGGTACTTGAATGTAAGCATCTTTCAAATCAATGTTTGTGAACCAGTCTTCCCTTTTTACTGACCGAAGAACGTCAGCTGCACGTAACATCTGAAAGGGAAGAGTTTTCAGGAACATGTTTTGATGTCTCAAGGAAGTAAGCTGAATAAAAACCATTCCTTTGAAAGTGGGGATGAACTATTTCTATGGATCCCTTTTTCTTGAGAGAGAGCTTCTGAACAAACTGGATCCCCTATTACTGTAGGGACAAGTCCCCCATCATGTACACCTTCTACAGAGGCACCATCGAGAGCATCCTAAAGAGCTGCATCACTGTGTGGTATGGCACCTGCAACGCGTCCTGCCGAAAGACTCTGCAACGCAAGATTGCAAGAAGCTGAACTCACTCCCAAACTTGCCCCCCCATCCCTCTTTTGCCCCAGGCACCACTGAGCTATGAACTCCACCCCCCCCCCCCCCCCCCCAGATCCCACATCCCCAGATCCTTCCACCCCCCCCTACTAATATACGATGACATGCACCAGTCACTTTGTGCAGCATTGGTCTGTTCACTACCGCATTCACCATGGAACTGACATCATTCTACTACCTCATCAGTCAGTTAAACAAAATAACTGCTCTTGAGCCCTTTGTCAATTTAAACAGACTGAATAAGCTTCTTTTTTGCACAAAAAAAAATCACTTTTTTGAAGTTTGTTCACTTCAATTATTTGCACTCTATCTGCCATGTGCCTTGCGCTGCTTTATTTAACTTTATTTTTAATTGTATTATGTCTTTTTAACATTCCCTTATTGTATAGTTGTATCTACATTTTATATTTGATCTAGATTTTTAGGCTCTACTGTTAATGTTATCTGTATGCACTGGGGGTCTGAGAGTAACGCAATTTCAATTCTTTGTATGTATGTACTGTACATGTGGAAGAATTGACAATAAAGCAGACTTGACTTGACTTGACCTGACTTGCTCTATTTCTGGAGCACGGCCAACCCCAATTCTATCTGCATCCTCCATAGATGCCGTTAAGGTGTACTAGACCCTGTTTTCCATGTCTCCTCAAATACTGAAAGAGTAGGAATCCCTCAGGCTGAGTGCAGTGTAGAGAGTAACACTGACCCCTCCTCCTCCTGTTGGTGCGAGCAAGAGGTCAGTCACATGTGTGTAGGATGGCCGAACTTAAGGAGCTGCCCCCGGAACGTATGGCCCGGGTATACTTCACATTCAGCATTTGGTTCCGAACTCTGCATTGGGGAACCATCAGTAAATTCATCAAAATGAAAGAGGCTGAAGACTGAGCTAGTGTGTCTATTACAATCAAGGCTCAGTCTACGTCACCAAGTGACTTTTTTGGTATATGATCTCAACCTATCGAGCTGGTACTGCAATAATCCACTAGTGCTTGAGCACCGCCTCTGGTGGTCAGGAGAAGTTAAACAGAACAACTAATTTAGATAAAGCTAACAGGGTGGCTGTGTTATTGAGAAACTTTGCGTTGACCTGTTGCCTGCTAGACAACATGAAAACCAAGACTGCAAGCTGTTAATTCAGAGAAAGGAGGGAGAGACAGAGGTTTAGATAAAAGAGAAGGTCTTACACGTATGATGTTGAATTCCGGTTCTCCTTTGCGGTGCAGGGTGCTGAGAGCGTTTTGAAGGGTTCTCCATGTGACCGTCTTTCCGCTGCCCGTCTTCCCCACGATCATCGAGGAGTGTCGGGAGTTTTTGGTCTCATACAGTTGAATTACCTTGGTCACGGTGAAGGGGGTCACCTGGAGACCGTTCTGTCGAAGTTCTGCCTCTATAGCTTCTTTCAGCTAGAGATAAATAGAAATATATTTTTCTAAAGTTCTTATAACCAAATATGTGCTAATTGCTTCATAACATTGCATAAACTCTTTCTAAGTTGGAAAAAACATCCCTTCGGTGGAGGTGAATCCCACTGAAGCACTAAAGACAAATGAACTGGCAAGAGGTGGGTGCCATCTTAATAAAAACACCCGCTGATACTGCACCCCTGAGTGAAGTCGCACCAACCAGAACTGCTCCAGGGGCACTAAAGCAGCCATGCTAAACTCTCAGGTTAATTTAATCTCCCTCTCTAAGTTCTCTCTCGACTCGTTAAACAGATGGAGAGGAGGAATAAAGGGAACGGCTCTGAGGCATTTGTGCTGGAGTAAGGTGGAGATGAAGATGCAGGATGGGTAATATAAAACAGCAATAAAAACACAGTATGTTGTGCATGAGTGGAGACAGAAAAGGAGAAATACAGTACTACTTTTTGTCTATGTGTGTGTGTCACACTCTGCTTCCATTTTCCATTTTTTTCTCCTTGTCGCATTTAATTGCAGAAGCAGGAAGCATCTGTGCAGATGTACTGAGGTATCTGCCTTATTTCTCCAAACCTTTTTCGCAAACACCATAACCTCTTCCGCAGAAAAAAACATTTCTCTCTTAAACAGTGTGTGTTCAGCAGAATAGGTTTAAACACACCATAATTCAAGTGACTTTTAGAATCTTTTGCCTTTTTTTTTTTTTTTTTTTTTTAAAAGGAAACTGTGTATTTGGACAATGCATAAATCACAGCAGTCAAAACAACAGAAGGCAGTTGTTTAGTAAGAGGTTTAGCCAAGTTTTGAAGTTTTTGAAGATGGTTATCAAGTATTTTGAGAATCATATATATCAAATATTCCTCATAAAAGTTTTGGCTTTCCATTTTTGTCTACTTCTTACCGACAATTACAGTACAGTTTGTACTCAAAGAGAAATCACTGAAATCCCATTACTTTACAATCAGCCAACAGACCAGGATGACTAGTATGTGAGACCAGCTAATACAAGTCAACCTACCTAGACTGGAAAGCAGGGGGTGTGGAGAACACTATAAGCAAGCCATTTCAAGGTGGACTTCTTGAGTCAGAGTTATTGGCACAGAAATTACACACCGCATTTTAAAGACACAAAGTTAAACATGGATCTCTGTAACTCTCCAGCTCACAGATCAGACTGTCTTGGCAAAACAGCAACATTTGCAGTGCTTGTCAGGATATTTATCCACTAAGCTCCCCCTAACACATTTGCATTGGCCTTTATCTGTATTAAAGAAGTGGACTGTGTGAATTGTGTACAGACAGGGCAGGGAAATATCCTCAGGCTTTAATGGATCGTTTGAAAGGTGTTTCAGTGAGAGAGAGTCTGTGTGAGAGCTGTTCTCAGAAAAAAAAAATAGGATGGGTGTAATCAAAAACACACAAAAATATGCTTTTAGTCAGAGCACACATTCATACACAAATACACAGAGACTTTCAGTTGCTTTATGAGTCCATTATGAGGCTAGATGCACAGTGGGACAGGCTACCTTTCCGTAGTCGATAGTGGGTGTCTCCATGGCAGGGAAAAGATCCTGGATGATCCCATTAAACAGTGGCAGATCAATGGAGCTTAGTTTAGCAATGTTCATGTCCTTCATAGACATCAGCAGGATCTGAGATCAAAGGGTAATAAGAAAAAAACATTATGTTAAATTATCTCAGCACAGGAGTACATCTTCAAAGCTTAGGCAGGCCATCTTCACTTGACCAAATGTCAACCTTAATTTATGGGCAGGAAACTGTAAAATGGGCCTCAGATACATCTGAAAACATTTCTTGCTCTTTGGCTATCAAAAGCGGTAGCCTAACTGCTTCTGAATGACATTTATTTTAACAAGCGTACGTTACACATACTGTATGTGAACCTTTAAATAAACATGGGGCACCTTTTGCATGGGTGATGATATTCAGGTAAAGAGAGAGAGAGAGAGAGAGAGAGAGTGGTGAGATAAGCACACAAGGTTTATGAGCTCCCTTTTAAGGTTTTGTCACCTTTGATACATATTTTATCACAGCCAGAGAGGAGCACGGTTTAGTGACATGTACCTGTCATCATTAGCACATTCTTCACACACACACACACACACACACACACACACACACACACACACACACACACACACACACACACACACACACACACACACACACACACACACACACACACACACACACACACGCACACACACACACACACACACACACACACATAATTCAGTACACATACACACAAAAACTGTCTGTTTTACTAAGTAAACACTGGGATGTATTCTGGTGAAGCAGGCCTCTTAGAGAAATGTTTCTGGATTTATTGAATGCTGCAGGTCTGTGTGTCTCACCTCTTCATCGACAATGTCAGGGCAAGCTCTGCGCTTCTTTCCAGCATAGCGAAGCAGAGAGGTGAGAGCCCGCAAGCCAAAGTCATAGTGGTCCTGTTTAGACAACTGCTGTACTGCCAGAGAATACAGAGTGAAGACCTTCTTAGCCAGCACCTGAGAGAGAGAGAGAGAGAGAGAGATTAAAAGAGTAATATAATGTCTCTTTGAACAAAATACAATGAGAATATAATGAAAACAGATAGCATGAAACTGCATTTACAACCCATTAATATTCTCAAAGTGAAAATGAATAAACAGGGAAGAAAAAATAAATTAGGATGAGAGCTGATTGTGTTTGTTGAGAATTAGTTTGATTGCGAAAAGTTTCACAGTAAGACCAGAAACATGCGGTAAGAAAGTAACAGTGTTCCTGTTGACATTAACATTAAAGACATTTCTTATGGGAATAAGAAAATGAATTATGTGACTTTGAACTCCCACAGCGAATAGAAACCATGAGAAGAGATATACAGTAGCAATACATCTGACAGTAATACAGTAATACGTCAGGCAGACAGGTATAGAAAGAGCATGAGAGGGAGTGAGAGGGGTGGAAACAAATTCAATAACCTTTATTGTATCATTTTTTTTCATCTACGAAGAAACAGAAGCCAAGAAATCAAAAGAAGTCACAGTCTTCAAGACCTCAACAAAACCACAATCAGTATGTTGTGTATTATGTCATTGTTTTATAGCAGGGTTTTTTTCTTGTTGAGTTTTTTTAAGTAACTGGAATGGGTTTGTGAGTAGATGAAAAGCTAATAATTAATAGAAAAAAACAAAACAAAACAAAAAAAACTTACCTTGCTAAAAAAACAAAACAAGAAATATGTTCTTTCTTTACCTGCATGTCATTTTACCATTAGCTGTCATCAGAAAATGATTATTCAATTATTAAAACATTAACTTCAAGTAAATATTTTAGATCAAAAAGAATTTGGTTGAAAAAAAGGTTTTAGGAAACCCTGTTTTACAGCAAATGTGTGTTGTTTAATTTATGCAGTTAAATTATAGCCATTAAAATTCCAGCAAAAAAATAAAAAATAAAATAAAGCCAAAGAAAAACAAATATTTATGGAAAATATAAAAATGTATAGCGAAAAATAAAAAAACATAAATGTTGTGGCTGGTCCGTTAAAAATCTGAACCTGATTTTACCAGGTCAGAGCAGCTCTAAATTTGCTTCAATACATGTGTAAAACGCCCATGATGCAATTGCAAGTCAACAATAATTTATGAAATATAATTGGAAAGACAATAATTGAAAGCACAATTGTTTGTGAATGAAAATAATGACAGACAAACACACAATGGGTGCAATTTATGTCTATGATTGAGAGAGAGACAGAATGTAAAAAAGGCTAAAGCAAAAAGGTGAGGGCATGTGTGTGTCCATGAATACCATGAATATGTAACAGAAGGAAGCAGTGTGTGTGAGTCAGGGTAACCGTGTCAGCTCCGTTTCCACACTGCCACTAACAGTCTTACTTATACAGACACCAACGCACACACAGAAACACGCGCCAGAGTCACGCAAGGCTGAGCAGGCTATGGACTCGCAGGGGGCGGTCATCTTGCTGTCAGTTATGGCTCATAACACCAGGACCTGCACACTCCGGTGCGTCGGGGCAATACTCCCCTGCCCTCTCTCTCTTCCCTGGCCTAGCATTGATATGTCCATTTCCTTTCATTTGCAAAGGTAATAGTTCTCTCTCGACAGCACGCGGTGATTCTGCCGTATTGACTATGCAGAAGGGTGTCTGGATGAGGGCCGAGTATGCCGGGACAATCAAATCTGCCATTGACATTCTGTGCTTGGCTGCGGCCCGTGCTGGTTCCCTTCCCAGCTCTCTTAATCTCAAGTCCATTATTTGTAATTCTGAGTCCAATTCCCCATGCCAGTGCTGCTGCCAGCCCGCCGGGCTTGTGTATGGCATCAACAAATGAGGCTTCCCGTTTGGAGCGCACAGGCAGGGGGAAGAGAGGGGACGTAGCCAGTGGAAACTTGTGGGATTTGGTCAACCACAGGGGTGTGTGTTTGTGGAGTGTGTGTTTGAAGGGGTTGGCATTGCACGTCGGTCGGATGTCTCTCGCACAAATGCGTGCGTAAACACACAATTGGCATGCCTGCTGCGTGTTGGAGGTAATCCGATGGCAGGATCAGCCCCCTGGAGTGTGTAAGTGTGTTTGTGAGCCAGTTCATCTGTGTTTGCCTAACTGTGTTGATATCCTCCATCTTCAATAGAATCTAATATCCCATAATAACTAGCACTCTCACCTTCTTCAGCTATAGTTTTCTATTCGTTTACACTGAACTCAAAAAAATTACTCAAAAAAAATGATTAGTTAGTGGTGTTAGTGGTACGGACATGCATGATGTCTCAAATCTTGCAGCTTTTTGAGGAGAGCTGTGTGATTACTGCTCCATGTGACGCATACTTTGGACAATAAATTGGCTCCATCATAAAGACTTGGTGAGGGCTTTTTTCAATTATGTCTGTAATTAACCACCTAGCAACCTCTTGAGCACCTGAGAAACCATTTGGCGATGCCCTAGCAACCACTCAGAGAATCATAGCAACTGCACTGCAAAACCCTGGAAGCCCCTCTAGAATTATGTCAAATATACATACTTTACCATCCAAAGGTTTGGGTCTGTACTTTTTTGTTTTGTTTTGTTTTTTTGAATGAAAGCAATACTTTTATTCAGTAAGGATATATTCATTTGATCAAAAATGTAATAAATAAATAAAAATCCATATTTTAAACAATTGCCTTTTTTCTGAGCTTTCAGAATCACCAAAGAATCCTGAAAAAAAGGGTTTCCACAAACATATCAAGTAGAACCAAATTAGCATAAGAGAATGATTTTTGAAGTGTCATCTGACACTGAAGACTAGAGTAATGATGCTGAGGATTCAGCTTTAACATCAAAGGAATACATGATATGTTAAAACATATTAAAATATAAAACAGTTATATTAAATCGTAATAAAAAATTATTTTAGCATTGACACTTCACCATTAAGTATTAAGCTTTAAAATGGGACAAAGGTGCATCCCTTTTGCTCTCAATGTTGTCTGTAGATAAAACCAAATTCTAATGCTTTAGAAGTGATCCTTCAAGTGTCCATTTTTTGTTTAAAATCATTGGTGTTATTCATGCTGTGTAACCATTTAAAGCTTACAGAAGATAAGAGCTTTCAGACTATGAATATGAAGAGTTGTATGCATACCTTGCAGTTATTGAAGCCCTCTGCAAAAAGCGTGATCTCAGCTATGAGGGTAGAATCAGGCACTACCATAGAGATCGGCCGAAACATAGACTTCAAATTATCAGGCAGCTCAGTGCGGCCAGCGTAGCCTACAGAAGAAACACACACACACACACACACACACAGAAACAACAGGAACTGGGGTGATGAGAACCACAAACACAGACTAAAACACATATAACCAACTCTATAAAGATATTTAAAGGCATAGACCACCCAAAAATTTAAATTCTGTCATAATTTATGTAATTGTTTTTAGTCAATTTATTGATCCAGTTTACAAAACTGGTCTTAATGATTTGTTAATGAATCAGAAACAATGATCAATGGCTTCAGAAAACCTGGAAGATAGTTTACAAATTTGATGCATTTTTGTCATTTAGGAGCTTTGCAACCTCAGTCATCATTTACTTTCAATATATTTGGAAAATACATTTTTTTTTGTGTTCCACAAAAAACAGGGGACGTTGATGTGATGGAAAAACATAATGGTGAGTAAATAATAAGAGTATTTTCATTTCTGAGTTAACCATTCCTCTTAGAAGAACAACAGGCAGATTGAGTACCTGGGTTCATAGTGATGAAGATCCCACAAGACCAGACCAAGCCGATCTGTCTCCCCTCAAAGGTGAATTTGTTGAGTCCCGCAGACAGAGCAGACAGGATGGACAGGATCTGCTGAGCGACCACGGACAGCACCTCAATGTTTATACGGTTAAACTCATCAAAACAACCCCAGGCACCTGTCTGGAGAGAGACACAAATGCACATATTCACACATATTCAGTACATGAATTGTTGTTAGAGTTGAAGTGTTTGCATGGATGTAGTTCACTACATACCTGAGCCAGGCCAGAGTACATGCGGCCCATAGATTTGAAGTCCAACCCTTCTGAGCAGTTGACCACAATCACGTACATGCCCAAAGATTTACCCAGATCTTTAACCGTCTCTGTCTTCCCAGTCCCAGCAGGGCCTTTAGGAGAACCGCCCCGGTGCAGATGCAGCGCTGTGGTAAGAGTCATGTAGCACCTACACCCAAAACAAGAACACTGTCTGTAATGCATATAGTACATATACTGAAATATACATTATGAAAGTTGGACATTCATTCAAGCAACATAGGCAAGAAACTACAGAAATAAAGAGCTAAGTAACAAAATTATTCTGTCACAATCATGGCTAGTTATGGCAAAAATATAGACATGCATGGTAGAGGCCATATCTATCACTTTCTACTTCATCTTGTTTTATTGACTATTTCCAAACCATTTCTCCCTTACAGGAGGATTGGTAACAATTTTGTTAACTTCTGTGAAAATGTTTTAGCAATCCTTAGGGCTAGGATAGGAACAGAGTTAGACACACTGGCACACAAACTGACATTCGCTCAAATCACTTGCATCCGGAAGCACACACACATGGAGAAGAGACAGACAGACAGGCTTAAGCACATTGTCCATGTCCTTGAGTGGGCTTAAGATGTCACCCTCTCAACATAATAAACCCGGATTAGATCCTTCCTTTCATTCCACTAGAGGCACGTTCTGTGCTGATTTTCAGCGGTCTCTGAAGGCACACAACAGGAAATCCACCATTGACTCCTGACTCCACATCCTAGCAGGAATTGCTACATAATTTCATGTAGAAGATTTTTGCATTTTTGTTCTATTATCACACAAGACATCTGGAGCTGCTCTCTCTCTGGCTCTATGTGCAGGTGTGCTCTGCTGATGGGGGGGTAAGATCTTGACTGATAAGGTTAATGACATGATCTCCGTCTCTCCATCATAATGACTTGGATAATGGCTGAAGTCAGATAACGGCATCAAAGGTCCCCATAATGATCATTATAAACCAGCTGATTGCATCAGTCAAATGCAAGGGTTGACTGTCACACAGGACAAGATATTGATACATATAGCAATCTGAGAGTTATGGTATAATATGAGAGTGTGGGTGATTATTACTGAGCTGAAGGTTAGATTTGTTGGTGGTTTTAATACTTCTACATACAGAGTAAGTCTAACTCTGATTTTAATCTGTGTTCTTTGGTGAACTGGGGGAGCTGGTCGTCAGACATTTTGATTTAAAGGTTCATTCTTAAAAAGCCTGACAAATTAGACTTTTTGACAAAAATTAGCTGTATCAATGCCAATGGAAAAAAAAAATGCATATAGAGCAAGCATCCCGGATAGCCCTTCATAAAGTTGATTGAGAGAATCAGAGTGTGCAGAGATGATATTTGTGGCTAATTTCTAAAGAACCTAAAATCTACATTTCTAATTTGTTCAATGAGTTCATTTTTGGTATCTAATAATCATACATCTAATTCTTTACTTTTTACATTACTTTGGACAATGGAAGCAATGAAAACCAACAAATTTGCAATGATATGCAAGCAAGAAAACAAGCAGTAAATGAATAGAGTGCAAGTCTAAAAGACTGTTTTTTTTTTTTTTTTAAGAATAGAATTAGAATAATATATTGTACTGCAAAAAAAAAAATCCTACTATTGAGGTGGGATATGGGTAAGGTTAGGGACAGGTTTGGTGTTATGGGTAGGTTTAAGGGTGGGTTAAGGTGTAATGAATGGTTCAACAGCGTAATTATTTATTGTAATTACGGAAACAATTACAAATGTAATTACATGCAGGTATTTTTAAATATGTACAAACATATGTAAAAACATGTACACAATAAGTGCACTGTACCAAATTATTAATTTAAATGCAAGTACATAGTAATTAAGGCCACTTATTATAAAGCGGGGCTGAAATAAAAAATAAAGAAAATAAAATAAAAAAGTGTGTCCACACTTTAGACTGTTTGATGTTACATTCAAACCACCATGGGGTTTCTTTATTCTTTATATGTTGATGTTTTTTTTTTTATATTCATGACATTTAAATGTTTATGACATTTTTTATTTTTCATTATTTATGACATTTAAAACATTCAGAATTCATGCACCTCTGGAATATCTACTACTATATAATACAGCATTCTGGGTAGAAAAAAGATAGCACTTTTTATGAAGTGATGCAAAACAGTATTTGTTGTGTTTGTAATTTAAGTAACAATTCATGCATCCAAAGGTTTTTTTTTTTTTTTTTTACATGAAACCTCTTTGTTTTTAGATCTACACATTTAAACCCCCTTCAAAAACACTGGTCATTGATTGATGTGTTACCTGTCTGTGAGGGGGGTGATGACCAGACGACCAGAGTTTCCTAGGTACTCGTAGCCATAGCGGAAGTGGGTATTAGTCTGCTTGATGATGCAGTCGTCCACATCCTACACACACAGACAGAGGCATTTAGAGGCTTGTGGCATCCCTGTCTGCCTATTCTATATGTTTTCTCCATCCCACTATCTTATCTCCCCCTAACCTTGTCCCAGTACAGGCGGAGTTGGCACAGCCAGTCAAAGGCACTGACATCACAACAGCCTGCTTTGGCCAGTTTGCTGATGACATCACGGGCGTGGACCTCAACGGTGACCAGGGCGACGATCTTCAAGCGCAGAATCTTTGATAAGTTCCCTCGTATGGCTTCAGAGTACTGACTGAGCATGGACACCTGGGTAAAACAATGCAAACACTGATTATTAGAAGACCGACACACTCAGACACAACGCAAACTCATTTTATGGATCAGGTGTTTCAGATCAAACCTAACCATAGTTACTCCAAACATAGTCAGTAAACATCAGCTGAGACGTGTAATGCAAATTTAAATTAACAAAATAAAAAAATCCCAACCTTCCTAAAGCCCTAGAAGCCATGCTCTGAGACTAAATCTCAACTCTCGAAGGCACAGAGACAGGCCTGAGCCTTTCTCAGTGTCTCACTGGCTTTGGCTTATAAGATGTGATTGGATTAAATTCATTTGAGCTGCCGTCTTTAATTAACTTGTGTATCTAGTGCATCCTTCCTGTGCTCCATGTACAAATACACATGAAACGAGTAACTCATTTTCAATAAAGGGTTTGAGTGAAGTCAGCAATGTATGTGGAGTTCATCCACTAGTTATTAACAGACTCTCATTGAATTAGTGCCCGCAGAACTCCACAGAGAGCTCCGCAGATTTCTGCAGAATCAGAACACCTGTCATTCCTAAAATTCTACAAATCCCCCACTGCTAACATGGTTGTTAATTAAATATTTGGGCTAATTTTATTTTGCTTTCAGCTACTAACAAGAGTGTAGTACTCTCAGCTTCATTTAACACCATGTTGTAATCAGTTGCACAGAATCTCACATATTTTTACCTAGATCAACACAGAAAATGAAGAAAAATCAGCAGATTCTGTCTAGATGCAGTTATTAGCAAAAATAAAGCCTGTTCACACCACATCCAATGTAAAGCAAAAAAATGAAAAAATTAAAATAGAAAGAAATGGAATTTTCAAACACTTTTCCATCTGTCACTAGTTGAACAAATCTTTACTATGCTATTTTTGCCCAGGTGGACAATGGCAGCACAGTTCAACAAAATTCATTAATTGCTCTTTTTAGTGTTTAAACTGGTGACCTTTAGATCACTGGCCCAAAGTTCCTCTCACCTGTTTCTTTTTTAGTGATTTCAGAGCAGCCTTATCTGCTCTCTCCTTGCTGGTCACGAGTGCTCTGGTGACATCTGTGGTCCACTGGATTTGACTGGCTGTGATCAACATCTGTAAAAACAAGTGAAGCACTTTGAAGTGGAACTACTGCATTCACACAGATACAGAAAGGCTTACATACAAACACACACTCACCTGTCCAGGCCAGTCTCGTACCCATTTGCCCCTCTTCCCTGGCATCTTCTTGAGAGCCATCGAGCAGTTCTTCAGACAGTCCTTCAGAGTCCAACGCATGGTTCGCTCAACATCACACAACCATGCCTAAACATACAAGACGAGAAGCTCAATGGATAGTGCATTTGTCAACAAAGACTGTGTTGGACTTTAGGTGGGAACACACCTCCACCGGCCCCTCCAGAAGAACGGGATGAGTAAAGTCAACAAACTCCCCATCAGCAGAGAATATCCCACTTGCCTCCGACTTGTTGTTATTGATCCCAACCTATACATGCACAAGCAGAACAGTTAAACTAATGCTCAAGCTGAACCCTATACATTTTCAAAAAATCTAAAACAAAAACAAAATATAAATAACATGGCATAAAATAATTCAGTATAAGATTTTAGTACATATGTACCTTGTTGATGCGGAGACTTTTGATGTTGTCAAAGCACTTCTTGAGGTGCGGCTGCACAGCTTCAGGGTTGCGTGACTGGCCCAGGATCTCCAGAAGGTCATCGTTAGACAGGAAGTAAAACCGAGGAAAGATCTGGCGTTTGGTCTCCAGGTACATGTCCAGAGACTTCTGAATCTCCTCTAACTTAGTGTTCATTTCTGAGAGCTTCTCTAGAAGACCTGAAACAACAGAAGAAAAAAATGATATTTATAGAATGATATAGTTTTTTTTTTTTAGGTAAAAGTGTTTGACTAACAAAAAAGTCCCTTTAGTACACTAATGAGAATCACCACTTAGAAATATGAAAGTTGGCAAAAAAAAAAATGAAATTACTGAATGAATTATGTTTGTGCTTAATTGTCATTTAAATAATTCTGCAATGCCAAAAAATCTTAATAGTTAACAGACCTCAGTTTTTAATACAAAATAGATTTTTTTTTCAGGTGAATTGTAACCTGGACACGTTTCCTTCATCTGTCCAGGGCGCTGCCAAGATTTCTGCCAAGTGAACTGACTTGCTCCAGTAAAAGATTTTTACAGTCGATGAGGGTGGTGTATTCCAGCACCATCATTTCATTACCTGGATGGTGAGTTCCTCTGAGGGCATTTTTGTCCTTGTCGAGTCGGCCCATGATGATCTTCCAATTGGAGTTGACATCATCAAATTCTGCCGTCTCATGAACCAACTGCTTACGTATGTCATCTGCCAGAAAGATATTCTAAAAAAAAACAAAGGATGTGGTAGCGGACCACCAAAATGAAGAATCGCACAGAAGGGAAGATAAAAGAGTTTGGTGCTTGGTTGGAGCCATCACAGGTGTGTTTACAAACGCTCATACACATAGGAAATCCAGGCTGACAGCCACTGTTTACTCTCCTCATCAGCTCCGAGAGAACAGATGTGTGACTCTGAACTCCGCTATGTGTGTGTCTGTGAGACTCTAATCTTTTACAGTGAGTTTGTGATCTAACACAGCGGATTGCGACTGGTGTTTATTAAGAACGAGCAGGGTGTGAGGAAGGTCAGGAGTGTGTTGTGTACAGCATATGCCTGGATAATGTAACCACATACTTTTAAAGCATAAGAGAAGCATTCGGATGAGTAATGTGAGCGTACCTCTAGATACATCCACTGCCTTTGTACAGTCAGGATCATTTCGATGACTTCCAGCACCAGGGACAGACTACGTTCCCAGTGGTCAACTTCCTTTTCAAATGCTTTGACGAAACGAGATGCTTTCATTACAGAGATTGTCACCTGGTTATCCTCCAGAGCCTGGAACACTTCATCTGTTCCCCTGAGCACACACACAAAAACACGCACAGTTTAGAAGATACATTTGTAAACACTTCTCATACACCAGTGGTTCTTAACCAGTGGGCTGGGACCCACTATGGGGCCTCATAATACTTCCAATGCAAAAAAATGCTAAAAACATGTGTTATCTGACAGTTTAAGCGCAATGAGACGTGAAAGAGAACTTAGTTTGGTACTCACATGCTGTGTGACAGATGCTTTCTGTGCATGCACTCAGAAGTTTAAACTAATATAGTTTAAAACGCATGATCTCAGCACAATAGACGTGATAATAAAAACCAAACAGATGTTTTTTTAGCAGAGTATCTATATGAGGTACCAGCTGTAAAGGCACAGCCCTATTCTAGAAAAGGGGGCGGGGAGCAGCAGCTCATTCGCATTTTAAGAGACGTGCACAAAAACAGTCTGTTATGTCTGTGAAGTTATACAGCTGAGAAAGAAATAGCATGTTTATATTAGATCTGTGTGGCAGCAGCGTAATATACATAAATAAATCAATAAATCCACTGCTCTCTTGAATTCTCTGAGGCTGCGACACTGAATAGCTTTCTTTGCTCATCAGTGCAGCCAAAGAAAGAACATTTTAAATAACGAAGACTTCAAACATCTGTTTTACTATATTTGTGAATAAAATGACCCTCATAAATACAGTCAAACCTGAACATGAACCCAAAGCTTATTCATAAAAGGCACAATTGCTCAAGGTTCAGCCTGTTAATAATTTGGACAAACTATGACACATCCCCTTCTAGCCCGCACACACACAGCTAGATGTATGAAGCAAACAAAAGAGAGGACAAAGTGAACAGCAGTGGTCCTCGACCCCCCCTCCTTGGCATACTGCGTTGCCACGGCAACCGCCTCACGCGCTGCCGCAGCCGTCTCCATGCCAACGGCGGAGCTATAGCCTCGCTGCGGGGATGAACGGTGACTGCCGGCACCTGATGTCCGCATCCACATGCACAAACACACATTCTAATACATTAACACAAGCACACAAACCCACAGGAAAGACACACTGTGAGCTTTACACTCTCAGAGGCATAAAACACATCACGCATCTCTTGATCTCTCAGATTGAAGCCGCAGGTGTGTGTGTGTGTCATTCATCTCTGTTTGGCTCTGCCTCTCCATCTCCCTGAGCTCTAACTGATGCACTTGCATGCAGAATATGTGCATATGAGCAATGGAGAGGCACTGCACACACACATTTTACAAATCCAGGAAAGCAGTGATTGTTTGTGAAGGACACAAGGGTGGGATAAGAAAGAAAACAGGAAAAAAAGGATGAGTGTAAATACCTCAAAACATGATCTTTCTTTCTCTTAGAGGGAGGAAAAAGGCTGAGAGAGAGCACAGGGCTGATGGGAAAGAATGAGTTTTATTTGTAGTGCTTTACTGAGGAAAGAGAGAAAGAAGAAAAGCAAAGAGAGTTCCAGAGAGGAGGAGAGAATGAGAGGAGGTGAGTGACAGTCGTGGGCCACCTGACCTCTAGAGTGACAGCATGAAACGAGGCACAATCTCTTGCCTGCGGCACCTACCGCCACACACTCAGAGGAATAATCTGTCTGTTTTCGAGTCCAGGCAACATGACAGACACATATAGCATTCGACACACATCACTGAAGCAGTGCCTGAGGAAAAACACTTCACATACACACACACACACACACAAGTGTATGGTTGAGGTCTGTCTGTAATGGCTGATATTAGATGAATTCACAGTTGCACATCATGAACATTTTAAGGAATCAGATCAACAGGTCAGAGCACATCCTCTCATGCACAGTAGTATCAAATGTATGTGAAAACTTATGGTATATATAAACTAGATTCAATATTTTAATATTTAAATTACACTAGTTTGGGGTCAGTAATTTGTTTTGCAAATGTCTGAATTTATTTGATAGTATTTACTCTATTTTTGAAAAATAGAGTAAATACTGTCAAATATTATATTGCAATTATCTTGAAATAAATGTTTTCTAACTTTCTATATTTTAACATTTACTGTAATTCCTGTTATGGTAAAGCTAAATTTTCAGCAGCCATTACTCCAGTCTTCAGTGTTAAATTATTTTTCAGAAATTTTTCAGAAATGAACAGTGGTAACATTTTTTAAATAATGGTTTTGATTAATTGAGAGTTCAATAGAACATAATTTATTTAAACAATTACCTTTTGCAACACTATAAATGCCTTTGCTGCCACATTTGATCAATTTAAGGCAACCTTGCTGAAAAAAAAGTATTAATTTTATTGTAAAATGTATTGTTGACCCCAAACTTTTGAGTATCAGTTTATTGTAAATCATGTGTAATATAAAGCTCCCCCCCCCCCATGTATGTCAGTGCACTGCCCACTAGGCTATCGCTGCCAACAATTACAGTTTGTTCTATTTAAATATGTTTCATAAAACAGTATAATATAAAATAATATATTATAATATGTATCATATTAATATAATATAATATTAACATATTGTTATATTAATATAATATAATATATCCCCTGCTCCATGTGTAGAGAACTCAAGGTAAGAACCCTTTGAATCATAACACAGCTTTAATCAAGTTTAAGTGCACTTATGAGCACTTGGTGTTTTGCCCCGAAGCCACCATAAAAATATAGCACAATAAATGCGAATGATGATGGTTGAGAAAGAAGAAATCATGTTAGTACACTCTGCATTTCTGCATGTTATAGTATATGAATGAATGACCCCTGAAGAGCTCCTCTGATGACAAAGTTTTGGATTATGATCATCAAAGAAAGCATTAAAAACATATATCAGAATATAACAGGATATATCTGAAGATGAACGGCAGAGAACCTGCTTAAATCCTCAGACCCAGACAGTTAATATGAGCTTTAAGCTATTACAGTATAAGTGGATTATCAGGGCGCATATAACTCCAGAAATATTACATAACTTTAATCCTAACATCCTAAAACTGGCCATTGTTTGATTGTGGTTCGACACTCTTCAACAGGTGTTCAATTGACGTTTTTCATACATTTATTCAGTAAAGGCACATTAAATTGATCAAAAGTGACAGTTAAGATATTTAACAAAAGGTTTATTTTTCAAATAAATGCAGATCTTTTAAAATTTCTATTAATTAAAGCATCCTGAAAACAATATATCAAGGCTTCTCCAAAATTCACAACTGCTTTCAACATTTACAGTAAGGAATGTTTCTTGATATTTTAATGTTTTCTGATCTCTTACCAACCCTGAACGTTTGAACAATAGTGTAAACATTAGTATATGTATATTTTTCCCCTCAAATGTTATTTTCTTTTATATATTAGTATTTTGTCTATTATTTTCTACAGTGGCTATCATTTTAATAATATTGTTCTGACAGACATCTGTTGTTATGGAGAAAACAAAGCTAGTGTTAAATGTAGACAGAAGCATACAGCATGGCTGCTTTGAGAGGCGGCATCACTCTCACACACTCAGAAAGGCTGTAAATTATCACCTCTGCTATAAGTGATCACACATTCCACCCGCCTGCCGCAGGCCTCTGATTCAGACCAATCACCGGAGACCTGCTCCATCTCCTGTGCTCTCAACTCTTTCTTTCTCTCTGACTCTGCCTCACACACACATGAACATTAGCAGAGAGAGAGGATTCATTCTCATACACACACACACAGCACAGCAGCTCTTGATCTGTCATATTCATCACTCTCATCACATCATCTTCACTGCAGGCTGTTCGCAGAGGACTGAAAATCTCTGACTGCATTACTACTGCCACAGCATTGTCACATACGCACATACTGCTATCAAAATAAGGGACCGTGTCATTTCTTTCAAATCTTTTTAAGCAGCAATATTTGCCACCTGGAATTGATAATGACATTTATTTTTAACATCATAAAAAACAGGTACGTTGCCCATTTATGACAATTACTTGAACTGAATCAACTGCAGTAAATTCTTTGCACAATTATGGCTGTTATCTGTAAAGTCAACATCACCATACAATACATAAGGAGCTACAAATAATGCACAAAATATCAATAAAATACAAACTCGGTTAGAATGCGTGTTTCAAAAACCTGATTATATATATTTTTCTATTGAGAGCAACTTAATTTTAGCTACACATTAACCAGTAGTTGCCTCTGAGACAGTAAATGAAGATATTTGACAATTACAAAGATTATAGTTCTACAGAGACACTAAACCCATTGTTACAACAAAATATGAAAATATCATATATTACAGATAAATTCACTGGTATGCTATTATGCTAACATTTACATATCTAGGACATTTTCCCCACTTCCAGTGACATTCTGATTATAAATACTTTTTAGACTAATCCAAAGTTTCAAAATACTTTTACCTGCTTTAAAAAAAGTTAAAATGTTATATACAAAACAAAACAAAAATTAAATAAGGCACTTTTTTTTTTATTCTGTCAGACTTAGATGACTTCGGTAAATGAAAAACAAGCAAAAAGGATAAATAAAGATAATTACCAACTAAACATTCCTTTAGTATCTCTATTATTAATTATTATTATTATTATTAAGATTTCAAACATCTCCACAGATCAAGTGTATTTCTTTATCTCGCCCTCTGTTTCATAGCAAACACAATTCCATAACCTCTTTGAATAAGTCTACTGTTTGGGTGAGTGTGTGTGTGTGTGTGTGTGTGATCAATGAATTTTCCATTGGCCCCGCTGTCATACGGTGAGTTCATCAGACAATGCTGAAACTCATATTTACTGCAGGGTAGTAACTCCTGCAATGGCCTTTATCTCTCTTCCCATCTCTCTCTTTCTCTCTGAGCCCAATCAGGGGGCTTGTGGATGTTAATTGAATTGGGCTGAGGGTCCCTTTCTAATGTGCAGCAGATGGTCAGGGCATTCCTGCTTCCTTTATCTCACACACATGCACACATCATACACGTGTATACGAACACAAGCACATATAAACACACACACACACACATATGCACACACACTAGGTGGCAGTGTTGTACAACCCTTGCCCAATGAGTCACAGTCATAGCCCTAGAGCCATTATAAAGCAATGAATGCTGATCATTAAGAGAAAGTGACCATGTGTGAGTTAGAATGTGAAGCTTTGCTCTATGCCTATAGAATACACTCAATCAGCTTACCAAGTAAAGTGCCAACTTTAAGCAACTAATGTCTAAAAATGCTGTCTATGTAGGCATCTCACTACATTTTGAACAGCCTATAGGTACTAAATCACACAAATTCGCACACACACTAACAAACTCATACTGTGCTAACAGAAAAACACATAGAGGAGGACATGACCTCTCAAAATAGCCAGTCATCAGCAAAACTAGGCTGGGACGTTCATCTGCAGCTGTGTGTGTGCGTCCAAACAGCAGCATATGCACGTCAGGACAAAAATGTGCATTGTAGCAAGCTGTAAATGAAATACAGTGTTGGTAAGGAAAGTGTATGCATCTAATTTAATTACAGAAACTAGCATATGCTAAAAGTGTTTGCATACACGTTTTGTCCTGCGTCATTAAAGACCAGTCATGACTGCTGGGGGAGTACATCGGTCAGTCGAACCTTCGGTGCCGGATGGTTTTACCACATTATTCTGCAGAACTGTCACTAGTGCAACTGCAGAGCAGGCAAAGAGATGCTTAACGCAGGGTTTATACAATGGCTGTGTTTGTAGCACGTACAATGCGGGGCTGTAGGTGGTAATTACAGGTGATTTGCACTCCGTCCTGCTAAATGTGTGGAAACGCTCAATTATAAGTACACGGCAGCAAACAGAAAGCCTCTTCACTGCAGGACCATTAACACACACACACAGCTCCATTTGTGTGTGAACACTTCAGCTTCTATCATGAATACTATCATCATTAATCATCTTTTCTCCTTGCGGACGGGGCTGTCCGTTATTGAGAGCCTGAGTAATTTGGAATTGATTCTGTCCCCTGTATACAACCCCACCACTGAATACTAAACACACAGTATTTTTTGATATGGCATACATCCCACCGACAAAAAAAAAACAGAAGAAGAAATAGAGTGATCAATGATGAGTGAGAGAGGGAGAAATAAAGATAAAGCATATGTCCACTTTTGTTGCAGCACTGACGGGGACGAATAATACCAGCAGGTATGTGTGCTAAAGAGAGAGAGAGACCACGTCCTTTCTCTGTTCTGCAGGATCTAAGTTTCTAGAAATATGCAATAAGAATCTTCCCCCTCTTCCTCTATATATCTGTTCACTTGCTTTTTTCTCCCTATGCCACCTGACAGCAAGACACCACCCCCTGTGATTCTCTATCTCGGTCTCTCTCTCACAGGTGGGTGTGAAAAAACTGATGCATATGACAGCTTACAGCATAGAGAGCTGCAGTCTTTATGACTCGGTGTATTAGTGCGTTACAAAACATACACACAGTCACGTTTCCAACCAAACCCACACACACTTTTTAGGCAGTATGGGAATGTATGGGGTATTTAAAGGGGGGGTGAAATGCTCGTTTTCACTCAATATCCTGTTAATATTGAGTACCTATAGAGTAGTACTGCATCCTTCATAACTCCAAAAAGTCTTTAGTTTTATTATATTTATAAGAGAAAAATAGTCTGTGCCGATTTTTTTTGGAAAAACACGACCAACTGGAGGCGTGACGTGTGGGCGGGGCTAAAGAATCACGAGCGCCAGTAGGCTTTTGAGTTGAGAGCGTTTGGAAGTTGTGACATTACCATGAGAAAAAAAAAAAACCATCATCCAAAACAAACCATGGCTAACATTCAGATTCAGCCGTTTATTTATGATCCAGAATCAGATCCCGAGGCTGAAACTGAACGAGAGCAGCAGCAGCAATGACTTGCTCCGAGCGGGGCTCAAACCCGGGTCTCCGGCATGGGATGGGATGCACTAACAAGGAGGCAGAGATATTTGAAGCAGTTTTACTCACCGCCTGCGGTTCCAACACACGATCGTGACCTCTTTTTCGTTTCGTTCATTATCCTTAAGAAATAAATGATACGCAAATCCGGCGTCAAACTGGGCCTTGTTTGTAAAACAAGCATCTTCGAAATTCAGGGAACAAACAAAAACACTTGCACAACTCCGTTGATGCTCTTTAAAAATAAACTCTGTCCACTGGTCCCTTAATGTTTTTTTTTTTGTTGTAATCTGTGTAGGGTTGTCTTGCCCTGGCAACCAAAAACACACTTCTTTTGTGACATTTCACTCTCGCTCTGATCAGTGAATGTCTGTGCTCTCAGTGCTCTACTATACGGGATCGCGCGCTCTTCCGGCAGACGTGCCTCAGGACCCATATAAGGAAATTCCGCTCCATCTAACGTCACACAGAGCCATACTCGAAAAAAACTTTTCGAAACTTGTGACAAACCGGAAGGAGTATTTTGGGAACAGAAATACTCCTTCAAATGTACAACTTAATTTTTGAAACTTTGTCCATGTTTAGCATGGGAATCCAACTCTTTAACAGTGTAAAAAACTCAGTATGCATGAAATTGCATTTCACCCCCCCTTTAATTTGATCTAAATAAAAAACAAGACTATGAAGGACACGAGTACAAGAAGATCAATATCTTAATGGAAACCACAGACAAAAATTAATGGCTAATTTAAGCCCCAAAATATATGTATACATTTTAATTGATAAATATATTTATTTTGGTGTTTGCTTTATTTATGCATTGATTTTCCAATTGAGAATGTCTCCACAGGAAGGTTTTGTCAGATTTAGGAACAATTTTGCCCCAAAACTGCAGCTAAGTACAAACACATTTACTTTACATTTACTTGTCACATTTTATTACATGATGTGTTCATTAATTGATCACAAATTAAATTTAGCTGAAAAAACATCCTCAAAAGATTATTTAAAGCTATTTTTGTGTTAAACGAGAAAGTATTAAGTAGACATTTCAAATAGTAGCTTAAGAAAGAAATATGTCATTTGATTCAACAAAATTAATTATAGATAAAAGTTTAGGCTACAATGACCTAAAATAAACTATGGAACATAAAGGAAGATAATTTGAGAAACCAAAACATTTTTATCCAATGGAAGTCATTGGTAACCAAAACAGCTTTATTACCCACAGTCTTCACAATACCATCTTTTATCTTCCACAAAATAAAGTTAGTCATTCAGGTTTGAGTAAACGATGACAAGTTAAAATTTTTGGGTGAACTATACTTTTAAAGTCCCCCCCCCCCCCCTTTTAAACTGCCAGTAGGTGGGGTAAATGTCTTTATGAACCATTGATTCAATCCTTTGATTCCTTCAAAGGGCTGACTCATTTAGGAATTCAGTAAACGGCTCTCTTTATTGAATGGACCTTTGAAACATCGATTTACCCGATTTGTTCAAAACCGTAGACTGTAAAAAAAGATGGACGACCCTCCTTCACTCTCTTCCATTGAAGAAAAGTGAAGCCATCAACGTCCCAAAAGGGCACGTCAAATTGTGCTGATTTGGGACCAGAGTCTGCACAGTACATACATCTACGACACTGAAGGCTGGAGTAATGATCTTAAAAATTCAGCCTTACATCACAGAAACAAAAGATAATTTAAAGTATAATAAAATTAAAAACAATTCTTTTAAATTGTAATAATATATCACAATATTCAATTTTTTTCTGTATTTTTCATCAAATAAATGCATGCTTGATTAGCAGAAGAAACTTCGTACGTGCTACAAAGCATTAAAAATAATGTTTCCAAACTTTTGGTCTGTACATATGGTTGTGTGTGAATTATGAGCTAATTCACATGAGAATAGACAAATTTGTCCCCAGAGGTAAACTTTCACAAACAGTATTGATGCAAAATTACACAAGCACACAAACATCTATATGAGAAGTCTCGGTAGAGACGTATAAAAAAAACAAGCTAACACTATGAAACTGCGCTAACATCAAAACAGACAAATAGCTAAAGAATTTCCTAAACAATGCTTTTGACCCGTTTTCCGATTCATTCACGCAACTCGCACATAAACCCGCTGATACACGCGCACAGACACACACACACTGCTTTCAGTTAAATACGAACGGGCCCGAAGGCATTTTCAGAAAACTTTCAGCCCTTGGGAAGGGGGCTGCTTGTACAAATGATTCTATTAGATTAGAGCTTTTGTGCGGCTGCCATATGCACAAAGCACCCTCTCCAGTTCTTATCTGCTCACAGCTCGTTTGTATAATTGTGAGCACTAAACACTTTGTGAAACTCCCGAACGGTCTCAATCAAATCCAAAAGAGCAACAGCATCATTTGAGCTCATCTAAACACAAGAATGACTTTTCCCACTAGTATTTATTAATTCATAGACAGTTTATGTCCGTTATTGGACCCACGGCTTGTTTGCCCAGAAGGCTTAAAGGGTTAGTTCACACAAAAATGACTTAGCTGTGTTTTACTCATCCCACGAGGCATCCTAGGTGTATATGATGGCGTTATATAAAAAAATTATCCTTGCTATTCCAAGCTCTATTGTTGCAGTCAGATTGTTGCAGTGCTTCAGTCCAAAAGAAATGAGCTTCCATCCATAAAAAAAGTGCCTCACACTGCTCCGGTGGGGAGGGCTGACCTCATACGTCATCAGCCTGGAACTGCTTCCGTTTACAACTGGTGACGCAAGCTAGATTCAAGTGATTATTACATTTCACTTCTTTTGGACTGAAGCGCTGCAACATACGATGACTGCAACGATAGAAGAAAGTCATATACACATAAAATGCCTGTGGGGTGAGTAAAGCACAGCCTAATTTTCATTTTTGGGTGAACTAACCCTTTAAAGCAGCCATTCTGAGTCCTGCTCTCTAATCAGATTGATCGTAATTATCTTTGTGTCGGAGCTCAAGGTGCCCTGGCATTGATAAGCCATTTAGTCCGTGTAGAAAACATGGCTTGCTGTCAAACGCGGATTTGAACCGGACTCAGAGAGAGCGATGCTGTCCGGCCAGGGGCTCTGTGATTCACACCCTGGTGAACTGCCCAACTAGACAGCGTTTTTGGGGTACATTTAAACAGTGGATGTGTTTCAAAACCTACTGAGCTACACAACTAGCCAGAATTTTGGGATATCAAAGGTCCATTCGAACACTGGCTGTCTTTCAAAACCTAGTGAGCTGCTTATCTAAACCGTATTTTTCCAAATCATAGGTGCATTAAATCTGATAAGAGCATTTAAATATGCCTGTAATGTTCAAATTTCTGTCCAGTAGGCAGAAGGCAGCTGACTAGGTTTTAAAACACAGCCAGTGTTTTGTCTCATTTGCTAGTTCGTTCTGTGTCATACAGAGTAATATGATAATGTGGAGTTACTGGCTCCTCACGCGTGGCGGTTCTCCCCTGCAGCAGGGCATTCCATCATGTTGAGGAATGGTGTTTTTTAGGCTATGGCTTGTTTTTGGCACTAATATATTCATATTACGGTGCTGTAACACCATAGATGAAGCCACTAACAGTCCCTAGGTGGACAGGGAATGTGCCACGAAAAAAAAAAAAAAACCTTCAGCAATTACCTCTCAACTGGACAAGCATGAAAGTTAAGGCACAATTACGTCTCAATAAAAAAAAAATCCAATATATCAATTAGGCAAAGTCAATTAGGACAACTCTCTTATTAGGATGGAAAATCTGCTGGTGGAAGCTGTAGGCTGTAGCAAGCTGCTAGGGAAGACAAAGTGTTTCAGACATTCACTATGATTTTCTTTCCCACTTTGTTATGATGTTTTCTTTTTCTGAAGGGAATTATGCGGCAAATGGAAATAAAATAGAATAAAATACTTTCTTGTTTAGTTGCATCAACTGCTGTGTGAATAGGCCCTCAGGCCAGGGACTTGCAGTGAATCTCTGCCTCCTTAGGAAGCTGAATCATCATTATCATCTTTTTAAGATTCTGCTTATTGAGCAACTCTGCAAGCTTTTGACGTTTGACCTTCTGGAACCTCTGGATCCTCACCTCAATTTGTGATAACCTTTGTCTTTGTAGGGTGTGATGTCCAGGGCCGTTTCCTCCCATGTCTTCGTGATGCCTTCCAGTGTCTGTAAATCAGAGGTCAGCATTAGGCTTTTTAATGTTAGCACTAATCTTTCCAAAATGCATTCGACCTCAGCACTGAACCCCACATTGGATTAGAGCTGGAAGGGCAGCCATTGGTCTCGTGGGGATGTTAGACGGCTAGTGTCAGGAGAAGAACATTGATTGGGGCCCCCACAATAAACCTCATAGATGGAGTCATCTAGAAAAGCCAGACATGTGCCAATGACACTTCTCATGTATATATTTTAAAACCTAGCAAGCAGCCTACCTAAACAGCATTTTTGGACATCATTCAAACATTCAATTGATTACTAATCAAAAAATGAAGTTTTGATACTTATGCTAGGAAATCTACAGAATATATTCATGGAACACAATCTTTTTGACCCATACAATGTATTTTTGGCTATTGCAACAAATATACAAATATACCTGTGCTACTTATGACTGGTTTTGTGGTCCAGGGTCACATTTATCGGCTGTTTCTCAAAAGCAGAGTTGTTTTCTCAAAATGTGAGCTGCCTTTTTAGGCAGGATTTGTATTAAAGTCAAAATAAAGCTGTTTGGTTAAAAAGTAACTTCTGTATGAGCTGTAAATCATACATTGCTATACTATTAGCAATAGACAATGAACCATTTTTGTCTGCAAAAAGCTAAAAAGGGAGCCACCTATGTTGTGAAGATGTTAGGCGACTAGTGGCAAGGAATTTTGATTAATCATGGACTCTTGCAAAGTGCCCCTAAAATAAAAGTCAGAGACAGGGTCTTTCCAGAAACACCATATGTGCAACGATGCTTCTCGTTTACACTCTTTCTCTTCTTCTTCTCTCTCTGCGAGTGACTTCTAGGTGAACCGCTCTGTGCTTTGGGGGTTATGAGGGTTTGCTCTCCCATTGCCGCTCTCGAACCAAAGCTGTGTTGTTGTAACCTCTGCGAGCACAGAGCAGAACGTCTGGGAATCTCCCTGGGTCGAAATCGAGAAGAAAGAGAGGAAGAAAGTAGGACAGAGGGGAGAGGGGAGGAGTAGAGCCTCCCACAGTCTGACAGTTGGACAGGGCAGCGCTCCTCTGCAGGGGCAGTAAAGGCTGCGCTGAAGGAAATTAAGCGCAAGGCTCATTTCCCCTGTGGCCGGCACACATGACCTGTGACTGCAGCCTGGGGACAGACGCCTCCAGCAGCACTGCGCTCATACTGTACTGCACTATTACTGAACACAGTCCAGGAAATTTTCCTTTTCAAGTCTAAAATAGGACTATAAACCAGTCAACTCATAGGCCTGTTTCACACATCCTGCGTCTGTGTAGCTTGTGCTTTTACACCAAAGGCATTTCTGCTGTGTAGCAGCTCTATACAGAAAATAAAGTAACTGCTGGTTTACTACATTGCATATTTCTTCCAATAACAGCCATAAATTAATACAAATAATATAATGGATATCGGAAGTGGGCCATTGAGAATTATTACAAACTTGATATCCATGAAATCTAATTTACATGAGGATGTGGAATGACATTTATATCCAAATGCTTTACCCAGATCCCAAAGCATAGCTATAAACAGCTTAAAGCGTCTGGATTCAGTCAATCTTTACTGAATAAAAAGCGCTCTTTGTGACTTTGCATCAGCTGACATGGAGATGTTTTTCAAGCAATGGGGGACTTATTCTACTCTCAGTATTATGTTGCTTCATAAAAGCCAATATTACAAAAAATATATAGTTTTAATAAACATTTTACAGTACACGTTCAGCATTTGTTTCTGATGAGTTTTGTAGAAGCCTGTTTAGGCATCAGAGAACAAAACAAATAAATACACTACAGTTCAGAAGCTGCTAAGCTTTTTTAAATGCTTCTGAAAAAAGTAATGATCATCAAGGCTGTATTTATTTGATCAAAATTGTAAAAATATAAAAAATGAATGTGTTAAAAGTTACAAAATTAAAGTGTGAAATGTGAAATATTATTATAACTTTAATATCTGAATATATTTTTGAATGTAATTTATACATATGCATGCTTAATTTGGTGGATATATATAGTTTTATTATTTTGTAAAAAGTGTTTTCATTTACTGCTCTTTTGCAAAATAAAAGTATACATTTCTTTAAAAAAAACTCAAGCATCAGAGCAGTAGTGTAGAAAAGTTGACTGTGACTTGATATCTTTAGATTGTGATTTTAATTCACTCTATGTGATTTTTAAACTTGAAACTGTAAAAATATGTCATAATGGTGAGTTATTTCACATTGTGAATATTTCACTTACCTTTTTAATGTTTTACTCGGAGACAGAAATCATAAATGACATGCAGCGAAACAAAGCTTGGCATTAAAGTGCTACTTTTATTGCTGCTCATGTGCTGAAATGCTGTAGTGTGGGCGCCAAATGGGAACCAAAAAAATGGCCTGTAATGCCACAAATGCAATGTGTGAAACAGCTTTAAAGTAATTAAAAATCTGACTGTAGTGTAACCCTAAAGCAGTTTGATAACTTTGTACTCATAAACACCACTGCCTTTACATTCAAACAGCTGACCAATGAAAATCTGCCCTTCTGCCAGACTCTTAGACTGGAGATCTCTGCTGTGATTCTCTGCTGGGTTCAGTCTGACGACCGGATGTCACCCTGAGGATATCATCTTTGACCTTCTAAACCTGACCTCTGACCATAATTCTCCTGACGGTAATTTTCCTTTTCTCTTTAACATACTGAACCTCTCAGGAGCTTATGCACTGCGAGAGGAGCAGAGAGAATTGAACCTTGATGAACTTACAGTCCTACACAGAGCAAAAAGAAATAGAAACAAAAGCGAAAAGGGAAGACACTCCTAAAAATAAAGGTTCAAGTTAGAATCGAAAGGAGTTTTACAGCCTCATACTATCTGAATCATATGATATACTTTTTATACATTTATTTTTTTCCCTATGAGGTCAACTTATTTTGGTTTTTAGGTTTCCATAATGTTTTAAGTGAAAGTTTCTGTACATTTTCAAATACTACTTCAAAGGATCAGGGACAGTTTGATGTATCTTTTGCTTTAAAAAAAACTCAGAGTCCAAAACATAGATCTGAAGAACCTAACAACTAATAAAAAGGACATTGTTCATTTCGAATAAACCATACACAGTGGCAAAACCAATGAGAAAACTGGTTGTTTGATGCACTTTCGTTTCAGAAAAGAATGTTTCTTATAAACTGTTTTCTGTAAAATCTTTAACTAAAGAATCTTTTCAAGCTTTTAGTGACAAAAGGAAATAAATGAACCCAAATGAGAAAAAGAGAGTTCTGAGGAGGATATCATACCTGTTCTATGGAGAGCTCTTTGCTGGCCGCTCCTGATATGTCACTGATCTGCTCTGCATGGTGGTCCAGACCCAAAGCCACAATCTTCTCCAGAGTGAAGTCTGCACTGCTTGGGTCAAATGTCTGCTGCACTTCTTGCCTTATTTGGTCCCAATGTCTAAAATAAACAGATCCACAACATCTTTTGAAGACAAAATCTGACTGGCCAAGATCCTTTGACATTAACACATGAATCTGAGCTCAAACAGGGTGGAAAACCCATTGATCAAAGCCATTTGATCTATTCCAAAACCTAATTTTAAGACAACATAGACTCAGTTTCGGAGATAAAGCCTTTTCCAAAAGGAAGCTACTTAATTATGCTTCCTCCTAGAATTCGTCCAAATTCTAAAGTTGCATGAAACCTTTATAGCAAAGGCAAAGCCAGAATACACTGTGCTGAAATAAAAGATAAATACATGGAAGAAAAGTATTTTAAAAAAAAATCTAAATACATTCTTATATATATTAGAACACATATATAATACTGAAAAATATTGCATATGTCAGAAAAAGTTCATTCAAATGTTTATATATTGATGGATGATTATTCAGCCCAATAGGTTTTGAGAGCTATTGTTTAGGCCATTAGGAGAAATTATGTTTGTAATTCATTATTAAAGTTATGAAACAAAAGAATGTGTGTTATTTGGAGTATTTCAAGAGCTGAAGAAAAACAGTCGACTGCGCTCTTCTGTTACAAGAGACTGGTCATGTTGACGGTCAGATTTTGTCCTAATAACCAGGTGTGACGGGCGACGACAGCGCAAGGATTGATTTCTCCCGTGAGAGATCCCGCAGCCATGATGCACAGCTTGTTGTCTTCTCTCAAAGAAATCCACAGAGACCGTCAGTACATCTGATCCACACCAACACACAACACCGCTATTTCAAAAAAAAACATCCTGCCAATGACTCGCCCCTCTGAGATCAGGCCCGAGCATTCTGGGACGCGATCTCTTCTACGGGTGCCTGTTTTTCTTTGGCTCCTCTTGTCTCCCGTTCTGTTGGTCGTGGACTTCTGAGGCTGGAGCTCTGTTTATTTTCATCTGCTTCCCTGATGTGCTGCACTGGCCAGCGGGAGACGCTAACAGGGATCTTTCAGAGGGTTACATCAGTGTGATTAACCGGCTGTCATCAGGGGAACGTGGGACCTGTCTCTGCCGTCTCCACCAGGGCCGTTCTAGCACGTCTGATTGGGGCCGATGGGCTGTTGTTTTGGGAATGCAAGATCCAATCAGATGGCTTTGGGTGCGAATGACAGGGCAGAAGAAAAACGAAGAGCGAAAAAACGTCACGTTTCTCTCGGCAGGGATGGCATCAGAGTGCACAAACGCTCTTGCGTGACAGAAAGGACAGAGGTGACAAGCTGTAACTGAGAGCTGGCTGTCAAGGTGTGGGATTACAGCTGATCCTAGAACAGCAATCGGCACCAATCCTCTGCTGCTGATGATTATCAACCAGCACACCTCAGGTCACAAGCTACAGAGGGCAATATCCCGAACAGAGAGAGGTTACAAAGAGAGATTGACAACATGAAAGACGACAGTGTCGTTTTGTCAGGAACCACTCTTGATAAGGAGGATTAGTGTGAGAGTGACACTTCATTATACTGAGGACACTGATTCGCGTGTGTGTGTATGTGTGAGGAAGACCCCCACCTTTCTCTCATGGCTGGATTTCTGAGGTCTATGATCAGTGGTATGATTTTCTTAAACTGCATGATCCTGTTCTTGGTGAAGTCCACAACCTCCCAGTGCTTGTCCTGAAAGAACACACAGACACATTGTAAGTCAACTTAACAGTACAGTACATTGTAAAAGTCAGGATCCCAGTGCAAGCTGCGTGCTGTGTTGTGATGGAATGATCTCCTGTCAGTAGAAAAGCACCCAAAGGGTCTGAATCAAGCAGGTGTTTCTAATCTGCTTAAAGCTAAATGTCAGGATAATGAGAAGCTGGTGAGAAGAGAAGCTAAATTAGCATTAAAGGGTAATTAGCTACACAAAAGGGCTTTTATCACAGTTACAAAGAGAAAAGAAGAAATGAGAGTCTCTGCTGGACCCTAATGAAGTAGCATCAGTCTGTGTGTGAGTACAGTAGACGATGAGTGAGAGACTGAGACATCACTGATAGCGGTTAAGTGGGTCCTGATGGCTGCTAGATTTTTTTGTGTGAAGGTCATAGTATTCAACCTGTTAACTGTGGTGCTTAATTAAATTTCAAATTAAAAGTGTATATTAATAAATTGTATTTTTATTGTTTTTATATATTATACCTGTACATAATACCACACCTGGAAAGAAATAAGAGTCTGTGCTGAAAACATCAAATGTGAAGCTGAAACGTGCATCACTTCCAGGTACATTAGCAAATCAAAAAGTGTAAAAACATTACAATATACAGTACCATTTAAATATTTGATGTTAGTAACCTTTTTTAAGCTATTAAATAGATCTGATACGCTCACCAAAGCTGTATTTAGATCACAAATATAATAAAAACATTAATATTTTGAAATGTTATTACATTCTAAAATAACGTTTTCTATTTTAATACATTTTCAAATGTAATTTATTGCTGAGATGACAGTTGTGTTTTTGGCAGCCATTACTCATTCTCAACTGATCCTTCAGAAAAGTATTTTTTATTATCAGTGTTGAAAACTGCTGGATATTTTTGTGGAAACTTTCAATTCTACTGGCCCAAATCTTTTGAACTTTTAAAATATTTTTTTTTTGTATTTATATATTTTTATGTTTATTATTTATGTATTATTTTAGTGTTATATTTTGGCACATATTTATGTAATTGACATAGCTTAAACAATAAAATCTGTACTATTCAGAAGACCAACATCGTTCATTGGAAACTCCCATAAATGTGAGTTTGGCCATGGAACTGACTTAAGTTAAGTTAACACCAGAGATGTAGAGTGTGTTGTGCTGGCTTGCCTTGAAGTCTCTGCTGAGTGTGTGGAGTCTTTTGAACATGGTCTGAGCGGTGTTATCCATGGCCTCGGTCTGCAGAGAGGCCAAGTGACCCCCCTTCCACTCGTCCCAAAGAGCCTTCCACTGCTGGGCGATCTCCCATACCTGCTGCAGGTAATTCATATCCTACAAACACACACACACACACACAAACACAATCTAAACGTCAGCCGATAGTGAACCAGAAGTGTTTTTACAGTGTACTGTAACAGCAGTGAATAGGCACCTTCTCAAGAGTGAGGATGTCTTTAGAGGCTGGTTGTTCAATATTAAAGATGTTGAGACCATAACGTATGTTCTGCTGCTCTTCCTTAAGAGCCTCCAACTGGGCACGCAGCTCTGATACCTGCTGCAGTGCAGAATCTGGGGCTACACTGCTGCCAAATGGACCTGCACATACATATACGTACAAATAAGACTATATACATGAAGACAAAGATAAGACCACACACACAAGCACAAAGATGCATATGGTTAGGTTTCCCCCAAGCTCAATGGATTCCTATTGGCCAGAAAGTTAGCGAAGTGAGCATGTTTCTCACAATGTGCTATTAATGTGGTTTCACAGTTGGGAGCTCAGCGGGTCAGTAGGTCTCTTTTCTGAGCAGAATGTGAGTTCTGGCTCGGACCCAGCTCCGCTCACAAGCCCGGACTCCCACGATCCACGCGCACTTGCGACAGCTTTGATTTACGAGAGATTTGATCTTTTGAAAAGCGCCTCATTCATCTCAAGATGGCAACACACAACGCTCACAGGAACACACTCACACAGACACCAGCAGGGCTCGTTATCTGCCCCAGAGGCCTCTGTGATATGTTTATAGGTGCTACTGTTTACATCTGTCAGCGTTTATAATGGATACCATCAAACACACCGGCTAAATCACACACTTGCATCTCCGGCAATTACAAAAACCAGACATTTACACAATTCAGCATTAAGATGAGCCATTAAGCAGCATGTGAAGATCCATTGGGGATCTCCAGTCAATATTTGTGTAAAGTCTGATTTACTGAAGCATTTAGAACATGATGAAGTGCGTCGCTAGAGCAGAATGCATTCAGGAGAGCATTGGTGTTGAGAGGTTTGATGACGCCCATTCTCTCTCTCCGTTGTGCCAGAGTAAAACGTAAAAGAAAATCTAATTAGCAAATATTAAAATGTGCTAAATTTTTGATAAATCTGCCTTGGAGACTTCAACCAATCATACATGTTTAATTGGCTCTGTGCTGAGAAACGCAATGTCATATTTCTCCTCCTCGCCGGATGTGAGAGGGAAAGTCATGCTGGGTCCATGGAGAGCAGGAGATGAGATTTTGAAGGGGCACCTTGGCAGGGGCCAGTAGTATGTGTTTGGACTGAATGAGTGTGATATTATTGAAACCATCTCTCTCTCTTGAATACAAATTTCTCCTTGCACAAAGCTGCTTCCTGGCCTCATTAACCTGAAGGAGCCCGCCATTGTTTGCAGGAACAATCCAAACAATCCTGCCGTTTTCAACAAGTTGCAGCTGCCGCCCATGTTCGGAAATTCTGTGGTTGGGGGAAATAATGACGTGAGCATTGAGCGTGTTTGCCACGTGTTGATTTAGTGCAAAGCTTTTGCGTTAATCGGCTGTGCCAAAACTCGTACTTTGTCTGAATCAAGACGGAAAGGCTTTTGGACTCATACTGAGAGGAGAAGAACATAGGAGAAAAAGACACAGGGAAAGAATGGCAGGAGATCAAACTGAAAAACAACAGACTTCACAGAGCTATCAACGATCACAAGGTAACGCAAGCACAATGGAAATGAGATGGGGAGCGAATGAGCAAAGAAGTGCAAGAAAATGGGAAGAATGAAAGAAGGTAGAAGGAAAAGTAGGACAAAAACTCGGTCCTCTTTGATACAATTCGGCACAACGTGACTTTGTTTGTGAAGAGAGGTGGCAGCGCGAGACAGAAAAAAGAATTTTTCAATCCCATTTTTAATAAAGCAAAGAATAACCAGCGCAGAGACACCAGCATGAGATAGAGCAGCATTACGGGACAATAAGAGAGAGAGAGAGAAAGAAAGAAACAGGGTGGCAGAAAGGCTGAGAGTGCAGTCAAGGGCAGGATGTCAGCGTGACGGTCACTTCTGCTGTAGGTGAGGCTCCATGGCGTTCTGAAACATTATCTCAAGGCTAATTGGTTGTGATGTGCCGTGGAGCATGTGGGAGGTTGATGGCTCTACCCAGCACTCCCCACCATGCAGAACACCCACAGTCCCAGAAAGCAAAGGCCTGCAGTGCCGCCCATGTAGCGAACTGACCTACAGAAAAAGAGGCATGCTGGGATGTGAAGCTCACAGTAGGGTCTGAGACAGCACTGGCAGTCATCCTACTGACCGTGTGTTTGTATGTCTGTGTTTTCCCATTCTGTAACATTCGAATCTCTCACGCTGATGTGTATGTGTGCGTTCACCATTGCTATTGAAGCTCTGCAGGGCAGACTGTGTCTTCTTCTTAAACTCCTCAGAGGAGAGGACCAGCCCACTCTTCATCATGTCTTTGTGTTTCTTCAACATGATGTTACTGTCAATCACAACCTGCTGGAACCGCACCCACTCTGAATTCAGAGCCTCCAGCAACTCCAACACCTACAGAGATGGAAAGAAAGAGCAAGAGAAAAAGAAAATCTAAGAGTGCTGAAATAAAAATAAAAGCACAGTGAAATATGGAATGGAGGCAAGAGATGAAAGTGTATTTAGAAGACGATTTGACTGGAACACCTGAGGGAGTGTATGTGTGTGTGTGTGGCGCGACACTCACAGCGGGGTCGACGGCAACCTCGTATTTCTCAAGGATGGCAAACTGCTCGTGGATGGGCGGAATCTGACTTTCTATCTTACTCAGATCTGCCTGCAGAGTTTCCAGAAGTTTTAGACTCTCTCCCAACTCCAGCAGAGTCTGAGGAGGCTGAGACACCCTGAAAACACACACAGCCAATGAATTAAATGAATTACACACAGTAACTCAGAACTAGTCACATATAGATGCTCAAAACATAATGAGCTGCCTACCAATGTAACTTTTTAGTATAAGTCGCTATGGAGTTGATAAGGAATTCTGAGTGGTTTTTAGCATGATGAAATGCTGTGGCAGGGCTGTTGCTACACAACAAAAATGCTAAATTTTGTAACTACAATAAAATGGACACTGAAATAAAAACTACTGCTAATTCAAAATATTAATAAAAAACTACAACAGTATCTCAACGATACCAAAATAACACTGGCTCAAGTCAAAAGAGGCCATCTCTGAATCTCCATGGTATTCTCTTGCTAGTCGATGGAACTATTTATTAAAGTGTCAGGCCATTAGCTTAGCAACAAGCTAATGCCAGACTCTATTGGAATCAACAGCGAGGTTTGTCGAGTCTCTTATGCTCTTCACGTGAGGGGTGTTAATTGCTGTGGCATGCATGAGTGACCATTAAAAGGGTCGCTGCCCATGAAGAGCGTTTCAAATTGGTCACTTATGAGGTTTCATTTCAGTTAGGATCCCAGCTGTTTATATAGAGAGCAGACAGTGAGGCACGATTTTGGAACGGAGCTCTCACACACACCTGAGAGCGTTTTCCTGCAGGAAGCTGTGCAATTCCTTTAGTTTGGCACTGGCCATAAGGCTGAGCAGCTGTGTGAACTTGCTCTGCCACTCGTTACAATGCTGCAACAGAGAGAATTTGAGCGGAGAACAGTCCAGCAACACAAACTGCAGACTTAACACTGTCTCCTCCTTCTGGACGTTATTCGCCACCTCTGTGTATCTGCACAAAGAGAGAGAGACAAAGCATAAATGAAGTATTCTCTACACTACATATTCTCATTACCGCTATTGTTGGTACATTTAAAGAAAAACAATGATTTTAATTATTACTAATTGACACTAAATTACTTTTATTTAAATTGATCTTTAAGATAATGTAATTTAATTGTTCATTTTTTTCCTCACTCATAATGGTTGCCCTATTAATATCAATTTAATTTGTCATCTCAGTACAACATACCTACTGTAAATGAAATTAAGTTTTTCGAGAAGAAAAAAATGATGTTCAGCATCATTTGATTTTGTGAGTGAGTGTGAAGATAAAGCAAGAAATTACATTAAACATAGTCATTTAGAATAAAATGTGTCTGTGCATGCATTAATTGATGTGAAAAAAACTTCACACAAGTGTCCTCCCAGCATGCACAAGGTCATTATGCACAATCAAACACAAAGTCTCTATCTCACTGCAAACACTCTCTTTCTGATTCACACACACACTCAAGCATCCATTGTTGACATGATAACGATTTGGCGAGTGCAGATCAAATCTATAGGGAAGAGATGTTGACCCTGCCCCTCTGTGCTACAGACATGTCAATAGTCTGAAAGGCCATCACATCATTTCTCATGTGACCTCAAACACACCCCTCTAGTGTGCTATCATGACTCATGCATTTTAAATCTCATAAGAGATGCATGTATGATAGTGAGAGAGAAACATGGTGAATCCTTCAGTGGATTTGTTCACTAAAGAAACTTTTATTTTACTAGTAGCACTGCGAATAATACAGAAGCTCACAAATCTTCCTAGCACATACTTTTTAGACCATTTAGACCCTGCTTTTACAACCTTAACAACTATTTTTTCTACAAAAAGAGAATGAAGGAACGTGACACCAGACCTGGCTATGTCAGCGTCAAAGGAGGTTACTGTAGGGTTGAGCCGCTGGTAGCGCTGTATAAAGCCGTCTTTTTCGATTTCCCAGATCTCTCTGTGTTTGTCCCAGGTCTTCAGGTAGGTCTGCAGGTAAGATGCATTAGTCACCATTCCTGCAGCTATAGCTCCCTGGATCTTACAGATCTCTTCATCTTGCTCTGAAACAGAAAATGAGTAAAACATTGTTGATGCCATTACATTAAGTAATACACAAATGATGATGGGAATGGATTTCTTTTCACCCAAAAATTTAAGTTCTCATCATCAATTAGTCACCCATGCGTCATTCACTTCCTTCTTTGAGTCGAATACAAAAGAAGGATTTTGTATAAAGAGAATGGATCCATACAATTCTTCATAATGACTATTATAGTTATGAGAGTTTGGAATGAGATGAAGGTGAGGAAACAGGAATAAAAAGAAGGCATGCTTGCAAACGTAGTGGGGATATGGCGAATGAGATGGAGAGAGGGTGTACCGATGATGCTGTGGATAGGTTTTCGCTGAGAAGCCTGGCGGGTCAGCAGGTCTGGCAGACGTTTGAACCCTGTCATGGTCTTGATGAGCTGAGAGCTAATGCTGTTCACTATGTGGGCCAGTTTCTGGAGAGAAGGGGAGAAATCCACCTGGAAAAACAAACACAAATACATTCAATGGAAATCATTTTGTGAAACAAACTGGAAAAATAATAAGGGCAAAATCGTTATATTCATTAATTACAAACTAGGGCTGCCAAATTATAACAACAATTACATTATCTAAATTCTGTTATTTATTTAAAAACTAAAAAGTTTGTAGTCAGTACGTTTTGTTAACACATATATAGCAATGATACATTACATTTATCAAAAGTGATAGTAAAGACATCTTGCAACAGAGTTATGTTACAAATTATTTCTATGTTGAAAATAAATGCTGTTTTGAAACTTTCAAATAATATACATATAGAGCTGTAGTCAAGTCCGGCCTTGTCGAGTCCAAGTCAAGTCCAAGTCCAGGACTAGTCGAGACCGAGTCAAGACCGAGTCCAAAGAGGTTCGAGTCCAAGTCAAGTCCAAGTCCAAAAGTTTCGAGTCCAAGTCCAAGACCGAGTCCAAATGAAAGAAAAAAGGGTCCTCTTCAAGACCACATACTTAACTACTGATAATGTTTGTGATGCGAGAGAAAGCATATCTCCTATTCTAAGAAAATCATTTTACATTATTATTTGTAATGATCAAAAAGCATGTGCAAAGTAACAACTCTGTAGGACAGGGGTCTCCAAACTACATCCTGGATGGCCAATGTCCTGAAAAGTTTAGCTCCAACTGGCCTTAAAACACCTGGAAGATTAGTGTGTCTAGTAAGAGCTTGATTAGGTTCAAGTGTGTATAATTAGGGTTAAAGCTAACAGGGGCGTTAAACAAGATCCTGGGCCCTATGCATAGGCAGTCCTGATGGGCCCCCATGGCCCCCACCCATGAAAATATCCAGGTAAAAAATATATATTTCAGATTCATATTTTTCAAGGACCCTCTCTTCCTTTGGGGCCTTGCTAATGAGTACTGGTTTTACCCCCAGTCCGACCCTGGGAGCTAAACTTGGATAAACAAACAAAGTTTGGAACTGTAAGGTCAAATAATTTGTATGTACTTTATTTTTTGTTGACATTATATCTGTGGTCAAAAATGTATATGACTATGCCTAATTGGCACAGTGCACAGACACACGCAAAGCTCGGGATATGACAAATGCGCGCAGCAAGGCTAGAATGGATACGTTTGGCTCTAATGGGCATGCGCACATAAATACAGCGAAATTTTTGTCATACTGCTCTAGGGCTTGCATAGACTAGTCGAGCTCTGTCGGAAACAATCGACTACTCCAGCATGCATTAACCATAATGCATACAAAGTGTTTGCAAGTACGACGTGAATTTTAGAATTACAATATTGCGTGGAGCTGTTACTATATGACCTTATCTATGTTGCATGTAAAAATAAAATATGTAATGTAATAATTAGGGTTGTGCCTGAAGCCGAATACCTTATTCGGAATGGCACGAATAATGGCTTAAAAAACGAATAACGCTCAAGGAATAATTCTGCCTGAATACTCGGCTAAAGCTGACAGAGTCTGGTGTTTGCTAGATAACAGGTGAGCCAGGGCATCAGCGCCAGAAGTGAATGAATGTAAACTTTATGAGTGAAAAGAGAGCAAATCAAACACCGCATTGTTGTTGCCTCTCTGTTTATCTCTCAGAAATCAGAGCGTTGCAAGAGTAATTTTACCTATAATAATACATCATAGCTACACGTTATATTATTTGTATTTATTTAAAAGGCAAATATCGAAAGCTTAGGCTACCATGATACGAATGAATGGAATAAGCACAGCGCGCTCACCGATCAAACAGCCCCGCTGCGCGTCTCAGTCTCTCAAAAACCAAACCAGTTCTCTCTCAAGAGTAGGCTAATAATCAGCTTCGATTCGGATACATTGTCTACTTGTCCTACATGTTTGCATCTTTACCTTTTGCTGGTTTGCGCGGCACACACACATTTGTTTAGTGAAGTTCATTAACATTAAGACTCGCTCAAAGTGTTCTGCGTAATGAAAATGTGTGCATTGAATAGATTCAGTCGTGTTCAAATGATCACTAAACTTTTGTCATGACATCTCTCTGCTTGCATGATAAATATTATTTTAGAAATTAATAATTATTTCAGTTTAACACGACATATTTGTTCAGTGATAACTACGAAAAAATATATAAAAAGTCATAACAGTCTTATCAAGTAACTGTACGATGTTGTATCCGAATGCAGATAGGAAAAATTTTGTGATTGTTACAGATACAAATACTGGCTGTTACATGAAAATGTAAATATGTAATGTCATATATAAAGTTTTTAAAATTTACATATGTAATTGTTGCATAAGGCTATACATTAATACGCCTTTATTGATAAAAAAAAAGAGGCTATCTAGGTGTAGACGTAAATAAAACACAATCTAGCAGGTAGAAAATTAAATTAGAAACATCTAAACTTCTCAGGTCGCAGTAAGTGCACCACTGGTCATGCACATCCTTTCCCGGAACAATACTGAAAGCTAAGGCAAGATGGAGAAACAGATGATCATAGCTGTACAAGGATAGCCATTTATTAAATGAATCTATTAGCAGAGCTACTGAAAGTGATTTTAAGTGCTGGAATTCCATTTATTCTTTGCTGAAACTTCTGCGTCATCATGGAGAGCGAGTCATGGTTGCCCAGCAACAGCAGACGCAACTGGAGCGCGAGCGCAGATTACAGAGTGCTTTGGAAATAAGGAGAGCGGCGCGCCTAGCGTCTTCCACACGTTTTCAGTCGCGACATCATGCAAATGTGGTTTTGTTTTGAAGGAGAAATTTTTTATTTTATTTTTTTGCTGGTCTCGGTCGAGACCAACTAGAAGACTTGGCGAGTCCAATGGCCAAGTCCGAGACAAGTCCGAGTGCAAATTCAAGGAGTCCGAGACAAGTCCGAGACGACAGAAAAATGTCTCGAGTCCGGACTCGAGTCCAAGACCGGACTCGAGTACTACAGCCCTATATACATATATTCAAAGACACATTAAAGGGGTTCTATTATGCTCTTATGCTCCTATTATACAAAGTCTTGATTTTGTTTTGGGGGTGTACTAGAACAGACTCTCATACTGGGTTGCTTGAAAAACACATTCTTTTTCACATGTTTTACATTATTACAGCACTTCTCTCCTCAGTCTGGCCTGAACGGCTCAAATGGTTCCTGTATCAAATGAAAGGCCACTTTCTGCAATACGAAATGTGATTGGTTAGCTAGGCCAGTGTGTGTTGTGATTGGCAGCACTCGACGTCTGGTCGAGAAATGTCATGCTCCTTACCATAGCCGCCTGCCAGCTTTAGTGTAAATACTGCGTCAAAATCAAATCAATTTGAGCGCGATTTAAACTCGGATGATTGCAACCACTCTAAGTTCTTCTGCCTTGGGAAAGTCATTTAGTGATAACACTCGGTGACTCCTCTAGTGCGTCTCATCCCATTCATCGATATGTGATATCACAAATCCTGGAAATATGCATTGTAGTCCAAACAAGTTGTTTGTTGTAGTTTTTAGAAAAGTTATTTCTGTTAAATAAAATATCTACTTTTGACTTGGACTTTGAGCTGTGTAACTTTGCTGATCTTTTTTTTATGCTCAAACAGCAACATTACAGACTGACTAAAGTTGAAAAAGTTAAAAAGCATAATAGTACCCCTTTTCATATTGATAGGCCAAAAATTTTTTGACTGTTCACATGTGAAGATTCATCATAAAAGTATGTAAATGTTACCACTCTGATTCTGCTAAGGAAAGTTTTCAAATATGGACTCATGAGTCTCAGATTCAGTTTGAATTTTTATTCCTGAAATAACAGAATCTTGATCTTGGTAGCTTGTCCAGTGTCTTGTGGTTTCTGTGACTGTTTATAATTGTCACTGTGAGAGCTGGAAAAGGTGTGACAAAGCAACTATTGGACAAGCGTGAATTCGGTTGTCGATCAACCTGACGGATATCCGTTTTGCTCTTGGTGTGAACAGACTATTCATCAATGATTTGTTTTGCTTATTCATTTTGCATTCAGTGCAAACGGGCCTTTAATGGTGTGTCCTGAGCTAGCATTAATGCATTTCCCTTCCCTCTGGCACTTAAAGTGCTTTGCCTGAGGCAGTCTGTCTCCACAGACCAATGCAACCACTGTCCCTAAAATACACTCAATTAAGTCACACTAACGTTTCTGCTTTTTCTTTCCCACTGTGTTTAGCTGACTAAGCATCATGGGACATCACCCATAGGCCTTAGTCCAAATATACCTCTGTAGAGCTGAGCAGAGTAGAGTGCTGAATAACGCAGCAGTGCTGCCGCAGCTGTGATCTTTAGAGGTCGTGGTGTTCTGAATGCCCTCTGCTTGATGTATGATAGTGTCTTTATGCTGTATGTAAAACACATGGCCAGCAGCTCTCCGTGACCAACACAATGATTTGCACTGACACAGTTTTTGTATTAATACTTTTTGCCTTGCAACCACAGAGTTTATGATGTCTAAATGTAAGGTAAGTGTCATCTCATCACGTAAGCAGGGGAAGTCGTGGCCTTATGGTTAGCGATTTGGACTCATGACCCAAAGGTTGCGAGTTTGAGTCTCGGGCCAACAGGAATTGTAGGTGGTAGGGAGGGAATGGTCAGTGCTCTCTCCACCTTCAATACCACATTATGCCCTTAAGCAAGGCACCGAACCCCCGGGCACCACAGCATAAAAGGCTGCCCACTACTCTGGGTGTGTGTTCACGGTGTGTGTGTTTACTGCTGTGTGTGTGTGTGTGTGTGTGTGTGCACTTTAGATGGGTTAAATACAGAGCATGAATTCTGACCATACTGGGCTGTATGTCACTTTCACTTCTTTTATCAATAGCCACTGCATTATTAGGTTTGACAAATATTAGATTTGAGTCTGTCTGTGTGTACCTGAGCAGGAGATCGAGGAGTCTGTTGTGTCAGTACCACCTCTACTCTGAATAAGGGGTTCGGAGATGTCTTGCCGTCTCCATTGATGGCTTTAGAGAGCTCCTGTAGTGAGCGCTTTATATTCACACGAAACGCCTCCTCAATCATTCGGTCCATCTTCTCCATGTATGACACCCAATGCTGTTGCACCTGAAAGCACACACAAATATAGAAGTCAATGGGAAGTCCTTACCATGACAACCTCAAGCTACTTTAGGTTGTGCATTGTGCGGATTTACACCAACATCATTCCTTAAACAAGGTAAATCATTAAATCACAATCTCAAAAAGTAGAAAAGATCCTAAGACACAACAAACAGACAGTCCAACCTCTGGGCCATCGAGGTGGAAGGTCCCGTAGACTCTGGCCATGATTTTGATGATGTCCTGGTGAGCGTTCTGCAGTCGGAGCAGCTGGCTACGCTGATGACTCTGCTGATCCTCCTGGAACTCCAGGTCTCCATAGACCATCTTGCCATCCACATGCACCAAAAGCAGCTCACTGATCTGCTCGCAGAGCCTAGAGGCAGCTAAGCTAGCTGCCTTATACTCATCCACCATTAACTGCACCTGTGGGAGAGATGAGAGATCAAAAGCAGAGAAAGCAGAAAAACATAGATAGAGAGCAAATGTTAATCTCAGAACACACAGCTTAGTAAACTGGAAGATTTGATCATTTTCTTTATAAAAGTTTTGCACAAAAGGCTTCTCTACAAAGCAATTGAGCAGCAAGCTTGCCTTAACGTCAAACACTATGTTACTGGATCATTTACAATAACACATTTTCTAATGCATATTGCAGACACAATTGTCAGGAATAACCTATTCTTGACATTGTTGTGCTATTATTTAAAATTAGATTACACTTTACTGGTCTTTCGCCGTTCCAAATCCACAATACTTAAGCAAGTATATATGGAAATACATGTTTTACCTGTAGTGAGGGGGAACACACAATTAGTTTTGACTAAATGCTCTGAGAAGAGTTATTGCACAAAGCAACCATTAAAAGCTCAGGTGCTCCTCCATTAGGCTGTCCCATCTAATGACCAAATTGAGGAAAATTAATTGCATTGAATTGCAAAGCAAAAAAAAAAAAAAAAAAAGGAGAGAGAGTGAGAGAAAAAAAAACAGAGTGAGAAAGTGTTGATGAAAATCTGAGTGGGACTTAACTGAAAACTAAAAACTAAACAAAAACAACCTTAAACACAAACAAAAAAGCAAAAACAAAAATAGCAAAAACAACACAAAAGAAAAGAAAAGAAAAGGCAGAACAGGTGTGAGAGTAATGTGGTGGGAGAAGGATGGAAAACACATTCAAACAGAGCAGCAGGGGTTTTCCAGCAGGATTTTCCAGCTCATGTCTGCCTCTCTCACTCTTCTACAGAAATAGATCTGATTTCAACCTATCCCTGTGCTTAAAATTAAAGGAGGCAGTTCTTATCCACAAAGCATCAAGCTTTCACATCCAACAGCTCTCTATTCAATCTGTGGAGGGCAGAGATGCTGAGACGTTTCTGAGAGTTTGCACAGAGGTTCTCAGAAGCATCTTACATGCCGCATAATCTCACACTTCCTTCCAGCTCTGGATCCAGCTCGTCTCATGACTTTTTCATGGGATGAAACGTGTCACATGAAATAAGCCTCAAAGGGGAAGATTACTCTACGTGCAGGAGTGTGTAGAATGTATACTTGCATTTCTAAGTGTGTGTGGGTGTGTGTAAGCTCAGATGTGTCGTGTTCTCCACACTTCTCCATTACCGCTGAAGCTGTTGCCAGCTCTGTTTTGGGCTCGAAGGATGTCTGACACTGACTCTGATGTGAACCTGATCCCACCCCTTCACCCCCCAGCTCTCTCCAGAAAGTGAGAGAGAACTGGGAACAGTGGCGGCATGAACGTGGCTGGCTGCCTTTTATTGTGAATGCTGGGGCTGTTTATACTGAGAGATGCCTGTGTGGCCTTTATTAAAGTAGATGGGGCATTCTGCTTGCATGCCTTTGTGTATGTGTGTGTGTGCGTCTTTACCACATGGCTAAAGGCCACTGCCAGTGCTTTAATATCATATTGCCTTGTACAATGTAAGAGTGATGGACAGCCAGCAGAGGAAGTGAATAGATTTCACAATTGCTCTCCACTGAGTTGCACTTCCATTCTCAGTAAAGCCTGCTGCCTTATTCTTGCATTACAAAAGCAATATCAGCCAGCAAAAAGGACACAGTTGTATCAGAACAAAACAACAGCAAAGTCTCCTGTTCCTGAAAAACCATAGCTAGGGTATAAAATTAATTTTTTTTTTCTACACCTGCCGATAGTGGGTGACTTGAGAAAGTTTACTAGCCATAAGTATTTCTTACCTGCCATTAAAGCTGCAGTAGGTAACTTTTGTAAAAATATATTTTTTACATATTTGTTAAACCTGTCATTATGTCCTGACAGTAGAATATGAGACAGATAATCTGTGAAAAAATCAAGCTCCTCTGGCTCCTCCCAGTGTCCTATTGCCATTAGCAGAAATACATCGCTCCCGGTAAGAAACAACCAATCAGAGGTCCGGTCCGTAACTTTGTCTGTGTTCAAAATGTAGAAAAATTTATATAATAAGCGAGTACACCATGAATCCATTTTCCAAACCGTGTTTTTAGCTTGTCCTGAATCACTAGGGTGCACCTATAATAAGTGTTAATATTCGGACTATTTTAGATTGCTTCGGGGATACCGCGGCGGAGTAACCCAGTACCTCTGTGATTCTTCATAGACATAAACAGAGAGAAGTAGATCTGGCTACAATGTTCTTCCGCAAGACGCAAGCAGTTCTGTTTATTAACCGCTAGAGCATCAAAAGTTACCTACCGCAGCTTTAAGATATATTCTGCACTAGATTTTATTGAAAAATACACTACTGTCCAAAAAGAGAGAAAAAAAAATAAATGAATGTTCTTTTCTGCTGAGATGCATTAAACTGATCAATAGTGACAGTAAAGACTTGCACTGTTTCCAAAAATTTACTATTTTACATAAATGCTTTAAAACTTTCTATTCATCAAGGAATCCTAACATAAAAAAAGGATCACAGTTTCTACTGTTTTCTTAGAAAGAGCGTAAGTATACATGGGAAACAATCTGATTTATATAGTTGATGTCTTTCTAATAAAGTGCCAGCTATCTGTTATATTTATGTCAAAGCCAGCACTTCTTCTCACAGTCCAAACCCTAACCTGTTGGTCTATCTCCTAAGATGTGAGAAAAGTTCTAAACCCCTTAAAACTAACTACAACTGAAATCCAAAATTCTTGTCTACACTCAATGTAAAAGTTGTAAACATCTGTCATTCACTATAGATGTGTGCTTTATAAGCTTTTAAACAGCAAGCTTATATTTGTCCTGCCAGATATCTGCATTTGCTGTCTGTTACACAGCTCAAATCTCAGACCACATCTTAAACCTGTGGTACTCTGTAAAACAAGAAACTAGATGTCTAGAATTCTCTTCAATTTTTGGACTCAGGAGGTTTCTCTACTTAAGAAACCAGACTGCTGTCCACATCGGGCTTCTTGCCTAGCTAGCTGTCCATCAGCTTTACCAGACAGACCATGCTGGCTGACCAGCTCCACTAGCTATGTTTTTCTAGTGGCAATGCACTGGACCAGCATTGAAATTCATATTGCTCTGATCAGGGCAAATCCAGAAAATCTCTGTCTGCCTGAGGAACACAAGCTTTTCACTCTACCATCTGTTTGGCCACAGTTTTCTGTTGTGTGTATTTGCGTGTGTGAAAGAAACTACTGACCTTGTTGGCGTGCACTCTGCAGTCATTGATAAAGACGTTGGCTGTTCCTTTTGTGGACCAGTGCAGTTTTGAAAGGCCTGGCTGGATTTTCCGATCCAGGAACCGAATTCTCTCAGAAAAGAGGCCCATCTCATCTGCATTTAGAGCCTTAATGATTCTAATTGAGATTGAACACAAACATATAAGGTTAAGTTCACTGTTGTTTATTCCCCCATTTTCATCTTAAGTCTTTCAGGCATTGACAAGTTTCTTTCACAGCATTTTTCAAAAACAAGCAAGGCCATTTTAAAAGCATAACAGAACACGAGGGTGGTAAAAATGGATTAACAAGTCTTATTGGATGTGCTTTGCCATTTGGGGCAAGTGGCCTGTTTAGCTTGTGTTGGGTTTAAGTGTTTGTTTCCAGCTGGCATGTGTAGAATGCATTAAATGTGGTAACAATACTGACAGAGATGACTCACTCTGTCCCTCTGAGAGTTACAATGAGTCCTCCAGTCTGAAGAGCATGTGTTTGTGTGTGTGTGTGTGTGTGTGTGTATACTTATGTGAGAGAGGAGGAGGTTTTTATTCACAACAGAATGAGGGACATAAGTGTGAATTGTTTTGCTCAGTGGAAGTATGTGTGTGTGTGTGTGTGCATTTAATTCAAGTGCTTTTCTCCAGATTGGATGTGATAAAGTCTTGAATGGAGATGTGTATAATGTAGAGGTGTAACGTTAGACAAACATGACGGTTTGGTACGTACCTCGGTTTTAACATCATGGTTTGGTATGATTTTGGTAAAGCAGCAGTTTTTTTTTTTTTTTAAATAAACAGTGGTTTATTGAACAAGTTGCTCTTTCTTTAAATACATTCAGTTACAGTCTAAATTTTAGCTCAGCTTATGTTTAAAACTGTAGGGAGCATTTCTTTACATTATAAAGTTAAAATTAGGCCTAACAACTTAAACCAACCTTAAATATACCTACCATTTATTTTTAAATAAACTTAACTTTACAAAAAATTTTATGCAAACATGTAAATTGCACATAATGCAGTTTTTAAATTAACTTACAAATAATAATATTTCTAAGCTATTTGTTGAAATTAGGGGTGCGCGGCTGATCATTAATGCGCATCTCGTCAGTAAAGCCGGTTCTCTAATCAGCGGTAAATCAGCCCCGACAAAACATTGAACAACGTTTTTTTAAACAGAAACGGTGATGCGTTGAACACACTGTTCTGATGACGCAAGAGTTGCAACTATGGCAGCTGAGAAGGCCATTCTTTGTCTTCTTTGTGAAGAATTTTCAGACCCATCTATTTAGCCTCACATACTGACTTTATTTGTAGTTCATATGGTTTTAATACCCTGTATTTTCTTTCTCATTTTTAGGAAAAGCACTTAATTACCATTGTTTATTTCTATACCAAATGTCATACACTTGCAATGAAGCTAAAAATATAAACAACTACATCATTATGTTGATATCCTATATTTTTACAATAAAACTTACGACAAACATGTCTTCTAATATCCTCAGTTGTTGCGTATGCCGAGCTGCAACGAACACATTTGTACATTATTTTCCTTGAAGCCATTGTGCGAGTTCACTTTAATACCGCGTGCTTTATAAACATGTTGCTGCTGATTTGACTGCAGTTCTGACACACCCACCAAACAAGAGAAAACGCATCTCAAACCCCGTTGCACACCGGTGCACGCCGTTTCCAGGAAAAATGACCGTCAACGCGGAAACCGTAGCAAAACGTTGCGCACTGTTTTGAACTTGAACATGCCCCTGCTGTTACTACACAGAGCCATTGTTAACTGAGATGCGCAAATAAACGCTGATAATGAACGTGGATTTGCGCAGCATGTAGGTTTTATGATTTTAATTAATCAGACATGCTTTTCAATTAATACACCTTAATTTAACAATGTAAAAGGAGTGGAGAAAAATTTAAACTGAAAAAAATGGAATCCAGAAAAATGAAAACAGAAAAAATGGAATTTGGACAAAAATAAAAAGGAGCTTGGGAAAAAATAAAACAGAGTTCATAGGGCCCTACATTAGAGAGCTGCTTTAATTATTTTATATAATATTTGCATATACAACTTAAAAGCCTAATTTCTTAAACTGTGTTATTTTCAAGCATTAAATAAAAAATGTATCACACCTAAATAGATATAATACTACATGAAATAATTACATATTTTTACATTTAAATAAAAACTTGGGATTTGCGGAAAATACCATCTTTATTATTATTATTAAAAAATATGTTTTATGAAGAGTAAACGTGTACTGTATGGGACGCCCGAAAAGTCAGTCTTTGTCAGCCATACCAACCTGTTATAGTCTCTAACAACTAGGAGGACATTCTCTCTCAGGTTGTGGAGTTCCTCTCTGCGCTGATACACCTCTGTCACATAGTGAGGGATCTCGAAGAGCAGTCGGTCCCAGTAATGAATCTCATTAAACATCTTCAACAGGTTCCTGAACACATAAACAGGGTTTTACATTTCAAGTCTGTGTATTTGTGCTCACACTTGAATATTCAGCATGTATAAAACATCTTCAGTAATGACTTCAGAGCATAATACATGACTAATTTAATTATTTGAAAGGGTTTGAATGGGTTGCTTAAGGACTTAATAATTAACAGCATTCAAAACATATTCAACTTCAAGTCTAACGGAATATTCAGGGTGGCATAGGATTTAATCCATTGCTATCAATTGGATTAATATTATTATTTAATATTATTTATTTCCCTGAGCGGATAAAGTGAGAAGTGGATGTTCTTTGATATTTGTATACTGTCCTCATCATTAAAGCTAAAAAGTGTAAATAAATTTTTCTGATTTTTTTATAGCTGAATCTTGTGCCATAAAACTATGGACAAAAACATCCCTGGTCAGTAACATGAAACAGTGAACACCGAGGTACTGGAGGAGTTTGTGTAATCACGTACTTGTTAAAGTTGATGTCCAGCGGGCCTGTCTTCCCTTTACAGCGGATCATGAGTGGCTGGTTGAGACTGCTGAGACACTCTCTGTTCAGACTCTGACTCCAGTCTGTGAAGATCCTCCTCACCTTCTCATCCAGAGTCTGACACAGCTTAGCATAATTCACATGCACCTCCTCGCCACTGCTGACGTGTGGGAGGAAATGAGCACGCCGAAGAACCTAGATGTGCAAAAAACACACACAAACAGATGGGATGAGCTCAGAGAGAACGCAGAGAACACTCATCTCATCACTTACAAACAAACAACGTCTTGAAATCTTACCAACTCACATATGCAAGGTCACAAACAATCAAAGCAACTGTCAGAGCACAGCTAAGCTAAACAAACCAAAGGTAAACATAGCAACAAATGAAGGCTAAACTTCGCTCATGTTAGGAATGTCTCAGGCTACGTAGGAACTATGTAAACATTTTACAACTTCTAATCAGACCATCAATAAGCTCTGGTTTCTGTCTTCCTTTCTTTTCTCCATGGGCCTTTTTGGCATCAATTGTGGAGAAATGCAACATAATCATATCTGCGTCCAATTAAAGCTTACGTCTGCTCTTAATTGCCTTCTTAAAGAAAAGCGGAAAAATGAATTTAAACACAATGGAGATGTGCTTTGCAAGCAAACTGAAGAATGAGAGAAAGATGAGAAGCAAAAGAAAGAGAAAGCCAAAGAGAGCGAAATAGAGAGGAAGGGTGAGTGAAACAGAAAGTGACGAAAAGAATGACAGCGATATCGTTGACTTGATTGCAAATTAAAACAGACACCATTTCAACTGAACAGAGATGACATCAATGAATTCAATGATGAACTGCCTTTAACTATCATTTTGCATTATTGAGACACTGTTTTCCAAATGAATGTTGTTCAGTGCTTTGGCGCAATCTATTTTGTTTAAAGCACTATATAAATAAAGGTGATTGATTGATTGATTGAATGAGAGAGGGAGTATGTAGAGGCACAGCTGGCTTTAATAGCATTAGGGCCTGTGTGACTGGATCCTGGCTGAGCTCCAGGGCCTCTGCTTGGGCCCCTCACTGGCCTCTGACACAAGGCTCTTAGCTCAACACAGAGAAGAGCTCATCAGTGGAGTTAAGCTATCTTGTGACACCTTCCAAATTTACCCTGATGGAAGTTTTTGGATGGAATCTGATTCATTTGTCCATAAACCCCAATAGAGTTCACCTACTGTACAAAAGGGGGAGGAAAAAAGGGTACAGCCTACAGATAGGGATTGGACTGATTAGTCACTATGTGAGCGCTCCTTGGCTCCACTCATATACCGTTCATGCTCATCGGAACAGCAAAGTCCACTCAAAAATCGAGCCGACAGGAAACATCGATGTAGTAGTACAGTACTGTTTCAGTCTGCAACAGCCCTACTGTAACATGATGTGGTATGTGGGCAACTCTGGTAACACTTCCCTCTCATTCATTGATCTGCTAACCACTATGTTAGGCTCACGTGTTCTGATAATAACAGCTTTATAGGACTAAACATTATTTGGATATAACTGGTAAAATAAAAAAAACGAAATCTCTTAATAGCCCTTCTCTTAGTCCAACCTGAAATACTAAAAAGCAATTTATTTCATTTGTATCGTTATTATTTTTTGTGCTATCATTAGTCATTTGTTTATTTGTTGTTATTTTATTACTGACTGCTTACTTGTCATTTGTTATTCAATTTAAAGTTGCAAATCAAGCTATTGTGTTCAATAATAATCTGAGTGAGCAAAAATATGTGAGATAGCTAGTTATAATGGTAATTAAACAATGTTTGCATATAAATAAAAGAATACATGAAAGTCTACCATATAAATTGGTCGCTTAATTAGAAATTAGCATGTGTGTGATCCTGGAGCAAAAAAAACAGTCTTAAGTCGCTGGGGTATATTTTTAGCAATAGCCAAAAAAAGCATTGTATGGGTCAAGTCTTTTCTTTTATGCCATAAATCATAAGGATATTAAGTAAATATCATGTTCCATGAAGATATTTTGTAAATTTACTACTGGAAATATATCGAAACGTAATTTTTGATTCGTAATATGCATTGCTAAGAATTCATTCACAACTTTATAGGTGATTTTATCAGTATATACATTTTTTTGCAACCTTAGATTTGAGATTTTCAAATAGTTGTATCTCGGCCAAATATTGTTTGATCCTAATAAACCATACATCAACGGAAAGCTTATTTATTCAGATTTCAGATGGTGTATAAATATAAAAATTATTAAAAGATTGAAATGAAAATAACATTTCTTTCTGTTCTGAATTCTCCAGCAGAGAAAACAGTATTTTTGCATTCAGAGAATTTCATTAAAATCATTATGAACTGGTATTGGATAAAAAAACAAATTGCAACCAGTTCTGAATCAAAAGAGTTCTTGATTCACAACCCTGATCTTGTAGTTGTTTTAGGTTAACCTCTCTTTAATATTAATATCACCTCCATGGGTCTTTCTATCCGTGATCGGAGTGCTCGAGTCCAATGCCCCTGTCCTGCGTGTCGAGGCATCTGAGCAGGTGTGAGAGATGACAGTCTGCACATCACCAAATTAATATCACTCAGCTCAGCATTAAGCAATGCGTATACATCCACCGTCTTTCTGTCAATGGTCCGTTTGATTGCCTAAGAAAGATATCAAAGAGAAACACTCAGGAAATGTGTAAAATGTGGTAAAATTACTGTAATACACAGCCTCTTATGGCTTGACTCTTTATGTGAATGAACACTCTCAGAAACCACAAATTACTGCTATGATCGTTATGTTAACTAGTTGTCTTCATAATGTCTACCCATGCCTTGTTATTCTAGAAATTATTTATTTGATTAGTTTTTTTTTATTATTAAGTTGGTTTCACCTTCACTGGCACCTTTTTGTTTTTGACTTTTTATTATTCATTGTAATGTTTTAGCTATTATTCATGTAAAACAGTCTAGTCAATGCACCACTTTAAAATTTTGATAAGCTGAATGACAAAATGAAAGGAAAGAGGAGGAACAAAACAAACTGAATAAGACCGAGGGGGAAGGCACAGCCAGGAGAGATGATGGTGATTAACGAGGTAAACACATCTTAATGACAACAAATAAAGAGATTGGTGACACAGGTGAGAGAGCAGTGAGCTTATATGTGTGCGTGAGGTCCTGCTACTGACCTCCTGAGTAAATGTCATCAGAAGTCTGTGTGTGGTCTGTTCTGCGCTTGCAATTTGTATTCACTGTATTTGCTAAGAAGAGCAGCAGTCTGACAGTGTGCAAGGTTTTAAAGGAGCTGATAAAGTGTGTGTGAATTGAAGGCTAAGTGTGTGTGAGAAAGACCTCTCGTCCAGACAGGTGCTGAAACACATCAAGCAGCTGTACGCCTTCCTCCACACAGTTCACCGTCTCGAAGGTCGAAGTGATCAAATTCTGCATCATCACCTCCAGATCTTTCACTTTACCACGGAATCTAAAAACACAAACACACACACGGATAAACAAGAGGCACAAAACAAAGAAGTGGGTAGAGCTGTACAGCATGTTCCAAACACAAATCAGTGCCCTCTATTCAAAGGCAGAGTCTAGCACACACACACACACTCTCGGCCATAAATGGAGGCTGGTATTGATTTGGGTGCTCTCAATATGCTGAGACACTATGAAACACCTGCCCCAGACACAAGCACAGCTGTTTGTCTTGGCAACAACATCCTAACCCTATGACCCGCCTCGGCCCCAATCCATCATGGCCATCAGATGCACACGCTCGCTCACGCACTGTTCGCTTTCCCAAGGTCCGTCAGTGCCTGGGGCGGGGGTACGAGGGGATAATGGTCTCTGGTGGCTGATGGGCAGCCCTGGTTCTGTCACACAGACGAGACGGTCATGATGGTATTCAGATAAGCAGCCAAACTGCCTGCTGTCACAAACAGTTGTGAATGACAATAGGGGCACGCTGGGCTCAGGCAGAAAGGCAAAGTGATCTTCTCTCCGCTGCACATACATTTAGGCAGAATATTCATGAAAAATATCTATATGATCCCAATATGCGGGTCATTATATGCATATTTATGAAGATATGCTAATATGAGATGTATGGAAATTCCCAAAGGCCAGCAGGCCAATAAGCAGTCGAGAATGACAAACATTCATAAATATACATGAGAACCAGAAGGACTGACTGCTTCATAGACAGGCTGGCAGAAAGACAGACACACAGTTTGACGCATTTTGCGTGTCACTACACAACAAAACTAGATCGCTTCCATTACAGTCAATGGAGCTGTCTACAGTGCAAGAGCCAGATCTGGCACCTTCATTTTGCATTTTGGCTCACAGCTGACTGGTCTCTGATTAGTGGACATTCAGAGGTGATGTGCAGCTTACTGCAAATGCAACACTGGTCACTTCCAGTGTAGGCATCGTGTCTGGCATATGGACAGAATGTAGCTCCTCGAACAATCAAAGCCAGCTATTTCACAGTACCTCTCTTTTTCTCTGTGCCCTGATCAATTTACAAACACACTGCACCTGCTGTAGTCCTCATGCCAAGAGGGATTTCTGACATCCAGGATGTCCTTAACAGAGCGCAGGACGTGCAGGCTGTTGTCAAAGGTTGCCTCTATGTACAGCAGTCTCTGAGTGACCTCTGACCCCTGACGTCCAGCAAAGCATGGCAATGGCACTCGCTCACCCTCTTCCCAGCGAGCAAACTGCTGCTGACACTCACACACCTGAAATAAAGAGAATGTGTTAGAGAAACAAACTTATGCAAAAATGGTTTCATTGGAATTTGTTTTTAGAACAAAAATTTTGTAAATAAATTTTTTAAACTGCAAGTTTGTAAATAGAATAGATATTCAATATACTGTATTCTATTTTACAAAAAGTGCAACAGTCATTTTATTGCACAAAAAAAGAAGAAAAAAAGAATGAAACAAAATAGCTCATGAATTTCAGTTTGACCTCCTATGCTTGATATACAACAATTTCTGAAGGCTAAGCATCTCTTCTTACTAACCATTTGTTGAAAGAGAAAAAGTGTTTCAAGCCCTATTTATGGAAAGTACCAATAGTATGAGGAACTAGTAGGAGCACACAGCAAAAAAATGTGCATGAATAATTATAAAAATGACAAGTGATATAAAAAACAGCTCTCAGCAAGGACAGGAGTCCTGGGAAATATGAAAAATGAAAGCAATAAAGACACACAGAGACGTGAATTATTGAGAAATCTGAGAGGAGATCTGGATGTGTGTTTGAGAAAGTAGGGTGTAAAAATTCTGCATGCATTTGGAAAATGTACAGTTTGTGAATGGGAGTTTGTTTGCATCATTTTGTAGTGTTTGCTCACCTCTATTAGATCTTTGCATCTCCGCACAAAGGAATCCACCAGAGCAAATATGGTAATCTGGTCAAGCGACCACCCTTGGGAAGAGTATCTAAAAATACAAAGATAAAGAGTAAAATAGAAAGTTCATACATCTTCATCCTCATTTTTGTTTCTACAGAGCAGGGCTGTAAGGGAAAGCAGAGAAAAATGGAGAAGTCTGCTGTGTCACTACTCCCTTGCTAAAGGTTTTCACATTTCACTCGCCGCACGAGAAAAACAAAACAACGGCAGTAGCTGGCTGCCAGCCAGAGCAGCGAGGGATCAGGTCAGAAATGATCTGTCATAGGCATAATTGCATCCGCCAAAGTTCCATATCAGCCAGCCTGGCGTTCCTCAGATTGCTTTTCACACCTCATTCTTCTACTGATGGAAAGCTAATCCTCACTGCCGCTCACAGACAAACACCTTTAGTGGGGCAGAGAGGAACCCAGGGTCACAGGGAGGGGAAAAGAGAGGGAGCGCAAGAGAGATATGTAGAAAAAGAGAGTAAGACTTCAGCGGGATGACTCTGTTACCAGATGGCATGATAGTACATGTCAATTGAGTGATTTAGTCAAAGGGAGAGAGCAAATCCATGGCCTTGTTCTGAGGCACTGCCAACAATCTTGGAACTAGGAACTCTGTCATACTGGTCCTCTTATGAAAGCAGACCCTTTTACTAGCCGTTTCCTCACAGTTCAAAGCTGATGTCAAGATACAATGGGACTCTGGTCATTTAGAACGATCCGCTTGCCAGCGTTTTGGGATTTCTTTTAATGTGCGGCCCCTATCTTAGGATGTATGGGGTAACAACAGGCCAACTGATAAGTTCTAGGAAGGTCTCCACGCATAAAACAAAAATTCCCTTTTCATCTTTCATACTACTTTGATTTATGCAAAGATTTTTTTCTATTTATTTTTAAAGAGAAAAATAACCGCTGTCTGGAGCAACGACTAAAGTACGATTTTCACCTAGCACGGAGATCATAGTCACCAGAGCGGAGGATGAGGGCTTAAATTGAAATGCGGCCAAAGCTTTAATGACTGAGATTCAAAAACACATTGAAATGACGGTGAGCCGCGCACCAGCAATCAGTTCTCCTGAATCATTTACAGGACCGCCTGGCACGAGCATCTCCACTTCGTCTTTTAAATCCTTAATCACCAGTTAGCCCATGTTATTTCTGAAGGAACGGAGCTGCGCCATGCTGCTCAGTTCACTGCGAAACACTTAATATCGCCATGAATTGTGGTCAGTTTGACAGCTATGCCCTTTAACCACGGGGATAAACAGCCAATATGAATGTTTTGGCATGTGAAAAAGCGTAAATCCGTCCAAATTGGTGTCTAATTAAAGACGGGCTTATACGGGGAGTAATAATGCTCCAGTAAACGGCTGTCATGCAAAAGAAAGGAAAAATAGGGCCGGGGGAGGACAACTTTTATACAACTAAAAGAGGGATTGGGAGGAAGGATAATAGACAGAGATGAACAAAGATGTTTTGGAAAGAGAGAGAGAGAGTGTAAGTGATTATGAGAGAGACATGATCCAGTGGTGTAGGTCTCAGAGAAGGTCGTCATTGGGCCCAAAGTGATGAATGCACTGTCTAAACACACAGGAGGACACAGAGGTGAATGTCAGACATAGGCAGTAACACAGATTACAGACGATAAGCTATCTTTATGTTTATTCTCTTACACGCTCTCTGGCTCCAGGGTCACATCCCTTTGAACGAGTTACTGCATACCATGAACCATGATAAAACGCTATTACTACACCCAGCAAGGTTAGAGATGTTGATTTAAACAGAGTATGTGAGAGAGTGGATCAGACTAAGAAGTTAAGCACTTACGGAAAATAAATGAGTGGAATCAGTGAAATGCAAACAACTGACTGCATTTTCACATAAACAGACAAAATATTAATTAAAATGAAATACGTGTTTACAACAAGCCTCCTCCGTTATTGGTCCTAACCAGACAATACAGAAGGGAGTTTGGGGACAACTGTGTTAGGGGCAGTTTAAATTAAATTTAATAAGATTCTCTCTCAGTCTGAGTGGGAAAAAAAGACTCCGGAGTTACATAAAAATATTTTTGGATTTCCAATATTTTTCTACTTCTGTCTGAATTTTTTATGCCCATGAATTCAAAGTAATACCCATTTTATCTTTAAGTTGTTAGGTTAGAAGTGAACATGAATGAAAACACTCTCACTGGTAGCCGTCTTACAAGATTTCATCATAGCTGTGATGTCAGTGGCAATTTTAACATTAGGAAATGCAGTAAAATCAAAAGTGTATGATGAAATTGAGAATTTGATCTGTAAAATGAAATATGTAATGAACATCTAGTGTTAAAGTTGACGGTCCTATACACACACTTACACACACACAGACAGACACAAAATGGCAAGGCAGTAAATCAGTGTGACTCACAGAGCAGTTAAAATAGTTATGTTCTGTGCATTTAAACTCATGCACACACACACAAAAATAAATCTGCATGTCTTTCTTTCAAAGCATGACTCCCTGAACAGTTAGTGGCAGTGGTACCATGGCAATGTTTCTAACCATGACAGATATTTTATGAGGTCATCCTTGTTTCAGAAGGTCTGAAAGGATTTAAGCTCCATAATTATACAGAAGAACAACCAGGCTGACCACAAGGGTTATGATTCATTTGGGGAATTGTCAGGAAAATCTGACATGATTGACTTGTAATTCAATAAATAAGAATTCAATAAAAAAAATATTAAAAAGAGGGAGTTAAAGGAAAAGAGAGTGGTGGAGAGAAAGAGCACTTGAAGGAAAGGGTAAAGTCAAAGAGAAGGCAATGAAAGATACTTTATTGATTTTATTACTATTTCATACATTTAGTTTAAGTTCTCAGTTTTGGTTTCATTTCAGTATCAATTTGATCAATCAATTTTCTACTGTATTGTGAAGTACATCCGAGTAAAAATGATTATCAAAAAAAAAAAAAAAAAACAATTGGCAGGGACTTATTATTTAAGAAGCTAGTATTGCATCCAAAACATAGATTTGCCAATATGCTAAGATCTGTAATCAAAAATCAAAGGCTGAGCACACAGCTTTGATACGGATGAAATCTCTTCTGAAATCTGAAATTACTTCTTGAGGAAAGACTCCATTTGCTTTCCATTAAATCTCATTATTGTCAAGGATCATCACTTGAGATATTATAGAGATGTCATTTGTGGTTTTGTTTCATATGAGAGTGAAAGTGAAAAAATAGGTGGAGAAGAAAGTGTTCAAGGCAAAAATAATAATAATTTGACTGAATTATAAAATCTGTGAAATGGCAAAAAAAAAGAAAAAATAAAGAGTCAAGAAAAGGAGAGGCCACCAGGAGGACAGAGGATAAAGGGCATGCTGCAGCTAACACCACATTAATCATGTCACAACACACACACATATTTAAACATACACATGCACCAAGAGGTTGAACAAACCAGCTTATGTGATCTCTACTCATACGTATGATGCCAGTAAAATAGCTCTGGAGAAAAACACAGGTGACCTTTTGATTCATGGCTGTCCAGACTGATAGAGTTGACGGCTGGCTTTGATCAATCATTTCTCTGAAAGTATCTGACGTGATGTGAGCTGCAACAGTGCCAATGTCACTTGCTAATTTTCTGGTCCTCATGTCTGTGCAAAGAACAACACAATGATGGCAAAATACGACAAAGGGCATTTGCTTGCTGTTTAGTACTAATACACACAACCACAAGTCTCCAAGACGTCGACCCACAGCTGAACTCTGAAGACATATGTGAGTGTGTGCATAATGGTCTTCCTCCTCAAACTGAAAAGACTAAACCGCAAGCATCTGGATCCAGCTTTAACATTGGCCATTTATAACGCTGTCTGCTTTATACAGGGCATTCAATCTCGCACTCAATACATCGTAAAGCAGGGACAATCAAATCCTACCTCGGAGGCCTGCCGTGCCTTAAGTTTTTAGTTGCAGCGCTGTATTGAATTTACTAGTGCAGCAATCGATTCACTTCAAGTGCTGCCATCGGCCCAGGCCGCAGGAGTGCAGGCTATTATTGCTGCAGCTGGCAGGTCATTAATGGTACTGCAACAACAAATGGCCCATAATAACAATACTAGCATGCTCTTCTGTAATGATTCTATTCACAAGTTCTAAAACGTATAGGATTCCTGATGCTCTAGTGCATTCAGTAAACATAGTATCTTTACTGAGTAAAAAAAAACAACTATAGATCTTATCTCTAAAGTGGGATTTTTTTCTCTCAAATATCAATATACTTAATAACAGACTCTATAGAACAGAAGCACAAATCTGAGTATATCATTTTGATGAATACCCTGAATGTCCGAACTGCCTCAATCAGATAAAACATCAGATCCATGACTATGCCAGTGTTGTCAGCATTATGAATAGGGTTCGGAACGAGAACCGGCTCTGTTTTTTTTTTTAAAGAACCGGAACTGTGAGTTCTTAGTTTCAGTTCCATAACGGTTCTGGTGTGACATGTGACCAAGTGCTGTGAGCAGCCTTCCGCCAGTGTTCTGATGATTCTGCGTTTCCCATAACGGATGTCACCTGCCATCACTAAATTACATTATATTTGTCCCATATTGTCATTAATATACATACTGGCTTCAACTTGGACCACTAAATAAATAGACTGCTGTTGTTATATAAGTATGAGGGTTAGATTATTTAGTGTACAAGTCATTTCAAGAGTGATAAAGTGATAGAAAATATTTATTTTCATGCATTTTAAATGTTTAAAAATGACTCATTGCATCACACCATCTTCATACCGCATTATTATTTGTAAAAGAGGGGCTTTATGGAGTGTGTGTATACATGGATATAAGTATAACAGTTTATATTTCATTAATTTAGGGAAATTAACAAGTGTCTTAGCTCTCAAGAGACTATTTGGCCAGCCAGCTCATTCCTGCTTGGAAAGCAATATGTTATTAATAGTGTAAAAAACATCAACTTTGAAACACCTGCTGATTGATGGACTACCATTACTCAACATTACGTACTACCTTCCAGCAACACTCTATTCAGTGAAGGTAAAATAGCAAAAAAACATAGTAATAGTTCATTTAAATGGAACCAGAACCGGTACTTTAAAATTTGTATACTGTGATATATGTTGAATTTTGACATTGCCAACCTTTAAATTAAGTTGACAGTAAGTAACAAACAGTATTGAGCATTGAGTAGGTGAGTATTGGGGATTTTTCCATACCACTATTTTTTAATTAGTTGTTTAATGATTTTAATGGAACCGGAATCAGAACTGGAACTGTCAGGCGGAACCAGAACCAGAACTAACTATTTCTAATGATTCCCAACCCTAGTTATAAATCAAGAAATGTCAAGAGGATGTTGAAGGAATTTAAGGCAAAAGTACATATTCAGTCATCATTTGCTTTTTTGTTGATGTTGATTACTAATAATAATTCTGCAATTTTCTGGTACATCTGGTAGTTAGTTATTTAACCGTATTTACTGCATCTATAGTAAGAACCCTTGTACAGTGTTGTAAGAGAGGTGGAACACTGTATTCTTTTTGCTATCTGAACATCGGCTGTATTTTTGAGAGTGGGCTCAGCTACTCGACTGAACGATCGAAGATCCCTGTGTCTGCGGGGGCAAAACAAACTCTTTGCTTTTATCACAACAAATGAAGCCAACAGTCATAAACAACCAGCAGGCCCACTACACTAAAATATGATACAATCCAAAAAACCTGCAGGGTTGGGGTGAAAGTGAGAGACCTTAGGGTGTAACCCACTAAGAACATTGTGTTGTGTTTGGTTGACCGCACATTATTTTCCACGAAATACCTCTGGAGTCCCTCGCTGTTTTTAAAAGCCACAACTGAATGGCTGCATCCTGTAGGGAAGGCTTGCTTAGGAAATAAATGTTTCTTCTCTACAGACTATCCCTCCCACTGAATCAGTTACATTCAGCTTCAACAATACAGCATTTGCTACACTGTTAACATCTTTCAAAATCACAGCCACTATGAGTTATGCCATAGTTTACGGCAGAATGCTACGAAGCAGATGCTGCATTCTGCTGGGACATGATGAAACAGTATTGCAAAGTTTCACCACACCTAAAGAAGAAACGCAAACCTAAACCTAAGTGCAATAAAAAACTCCAGGAGATGACTCTGAGAGAGCTCCTTTCAAATGGATGCTGCAGTGTTCAGCCTCTGTCATTTGGCAGTAAGTTGCCATCACTTTGAAGAAGAAACTCTGTCATCGCATCGTAAAATGCTGTTCTTTTTAGCAGGAGGGCTGCAATCACGGAACAGCTTTGGCACTCTCATTTAGCAGCAGTATCATTTCCATTGCGAAAGGGAGAGAGCGTGAGCTCAAGAATTGTATGGAGAAGCTGAGATGGGTGGGTGGGTTAGGCAGAGCCAGTGATGGTGGAAATGACAGGGAGAGAAAGGGCCATAAAGCTGAAAGACAGAGAGGAGGGCGGGCAGTTAATAATATAGGCTTAAAGCATGCTCTCTATTAGCTACTGTATAGAAAGGAAGACCAGGTGCTGAAAACTATCTGTGTACAGCTGACTCAGACAGAAGAGAACTAGAAGAGAGCAAACATTTAGCTGACTATGAAACAGAATTCAGACTAGCTAAACAGAGGCTGTTGTAACAGGAAGATCTTTTTAAAGAAATCAATTATTACTCATAATCAGCTAGGATAGATTAAAATGATCAAATACCACAACAAAGACTTTTATATTGTTACAATATATAAAGAGTCAATTTGCAAAAACTGATAAACGCCACTTAAAAAAAGAAAAATTGAATGCTGTGTATTATTCTCTACATGCAGTATAGCGCGATCTGAACCCTAAACATGCTATCAGTAGCCTATTTTAAAATGATTTCATCATGTGTTATAGAATACTAGAAAACAATAGCTGCTAAAAAAATGAACTTTGTCATCACGTGAATAAAGTCCATTTTATTAAACATTTAATGGAAAACAGTTCTTTTAAATTAGAATTTAACACTTCTTACCATATTTCAGATCACATAAATGCAGCCTTGGTGAGCATAAGAGACTTCTTTTAAAAACATTAAATGAGCTTGCAAATTTGTAAGTCATATTTTAAAAATACATTCATTCTGAGACAAATGTATCTCCATATAAGTAGTATCAGTAATGCAGTTAACCATAGAAACCGTAGAAATGGTAAAGGTAAAAAAAAATAGTAATGGTCATATTTAGTAGTGCTAGTAATGTAGAGAAACATACTATCAGTTATCAAAGTAACAATATTATTTGCAGTAGTGGTCATTTTTGGATTAGTAGTGGTACAGTAGTAGTGCTTGGTGTAACGGCAGCGGCAGTAGCAAAAATGGCAGCTGCAGTGATAATACCAGGTTTAATAGTAGCAGTAATATTTGTACTAATAGTGGTTCTGGTAAAAGTGGTAACAGTAGTGGTGATGCTGACAAAACAGTACGGCACCCAGCAGAGTGTAAACTGAGATAAATCACTGAAGAAGCTTAATTATATTTGAAATGATACAGCACTCCATATGTCATTGCTGACCGTGGTAACTCACAGAGTTATGGTGTGTAAAGTGGATGGGTGCTGCTGTAATACAGTGCAATCACAGTGCAGTTCTAAGTGGTGTGTTCCTGCGCTTCAGGGAACAGAGAGAGAGAGAGAGAGACAGAAATTAAGATTGAGGGACACAGTACTTGTGGTGGAGCTGGGAGGTGTGTAGGTAGAGCTCTTTCCAGGCCAGGCAGCACCGGATACAGTCATCCAGAATCTGCTTGCTGGAGATCACATAACCCTGGAAGATCCTGTCCAGAGAAATCTCCCGACAGCACAGGCGGATGATCTCATTACTAATCTGCAATAAACAACAACACATGGTATAGATATGTAAATAAACCAGTGTGAATCTGTCTTTGTGTCAGCCTTATAACTGAGGATTTGCACATGAATGTTTGATGAGAGAACCGCACTGACTGTACCAAAGCAAGCACAGACAGGTGTGAGCCATAATGTGCTTCGCATTCAGGTGTAGATTAACCTTGAGTACAGAATTTGCTATGAATCAGACAAGATTTTCTCCTGTAAAAACCCTGGCTGTTATGCCTGGTGTCATTCAAACCTATGCACTCTACAAAAACAGAGATCGTTGTAAAGAAACGAGCAAAAAATAATGAAGAGAAGGTAACAAAGAAGAAGAAAGTTTAATTATCGCTGAAGATTTTTATAGTGGAGGATGTGAAATGACGATTCCCATTCATTCTCAGCTTCATCTGGCAGAAGAACCCCATACAGTGCTGAAACAACTGTGTGTGTGTGTGTGTGTGTGTGTGTGTGTGTGAGAGAGAAAGAAAGAAAGAAAGAAAGAAAGAAAGAAAGAAAGAAAGAAAGAAAGAAAGAAAGAAAGGACTACATGTGTATCTGTGGGAAAGGGAAAAAAATGTTTATGTGAAAGAAAGATGTGTGTGTGTGTGTGTGTGTGTGTGTGTGTGTGTGTGTGTGTGTGTGTGTCATGCTGCAGTAATGTGTACTACACGCTGATTACAGTGCCAGGCAAATTCCTGTTTTAATGAAGGAGGCACAAAACAAGAGGAAATTAAATTGATATGTAAATGACTCAAAATTCTCATTTAAGCAAAAGGTTAAGAGAGCCACAGAATTAAACAGCTTATGAGTTCCTAATATATTTATTTTTTTCATTCCTCTCTTTACAGAGTGAAAAAAAGAAGCTTCTGTAAATGAAGACAACACATGTCCCAACGCCTGCATCTCAAGAGATTTCTAAGGCCTTGTTCAATCAGAGACGTTTCTTCCATTTCTGTCACAGCAGCTCTTGAAAATCAGCAGAGAAGTGTGTCTTAACTTTGGCTTTCTTTGGGGAGCTGAGAGTAGGGTTAGGTGGACGTAGGAGGTAAGAATAGATGACAGGCACTGAGCTTTAAGAAACCCCGGCAGATGGTGTTTCATATCAGGGAATAGACAATGGGAAGCAAACAGCTTATGGAGCCATGAATCCCATGTACAAAATAACAATGAGCACATCAGTCTCAGAATGCCTGCACAATTATTACAAGTTATACTTTTGAAGGCCTTATGTATTTGAACCCTTTCTTTACCTCTGTTTTTCTATTGGTATTAAAGCGAAAGCACAACAGAGTCCAAAGCCCACGGCCCCTAGTGCTGGCTGATTGGAAAATGATATTAAATCCAATGTAGGCTCTACCAGCTCAGAGAAATAGGATGGGGTGGGGTGGGGGGTACAAACTAAAAACAAATAAAAGAAATGCTAAAGCCCTGAGGGAGAGACAAGAAAAGGTGGTCGTGCACACACACAAATCCACAAACATACACACACATCGTGACTCAAATGCCCTCTGATTGGAAATTATTAGCTAGAAACTGACTGGAAACCGAATCAAGGAAGCAAGTTCTGCTCCATGTCTTTTCTCTCTACCTCAGTTCTTTAAGCACAATAAAATGCTTCCCTGCTGAAATAATCAGTTTTTTAATGTTATTTTAATTCTTAGACAGGGAGAAACCGACTGAAAAAGAGTGCAAATACCGGGGCCCATTTCCCCTTCATTAAACACAGCTCTGCTAACATGCTACTGCATGCAGCCAATGACAACAAAGCACTGGGTGGACTTTACAGACCATTTAGATGTATTTGTTTATGGGTGTTGATAGAAATCACCATTAAACTCTGATTTTAGAACAGTTTCCTCAATTTATTCTAAAATGTTTCATTTCACGTTTGGTCAGGGAAGTTGATCCCCCATCAGCCCTATAGGACCGTCTGCCAAATCTATGAACTACGTACAAGACTCAAGTCAGTGAGCATTAATGGACCTTAGCAGGTGATTTAAACTCACAGCACATTCATGGCACGGTGAAACTGCCATGAGAAAAATGGCAACGTTATTTCGTAGAATAACAGTAAAAACATAAAAACCTCCACAGTGAGAGCCTATATCAGTTGTAGGAATCTTTCACTCAGGCAAATAGAAATTCAATTTTCCAGCAGAAAAAAATGCTTGTAAACTGATGAAGGCTCTTTTTCATTGTAGGAGAAGAGAACTTTCGTTTACTTCAAAAATCATTATAACATAACTTAAGCCATTTTCATGGCATAAGCACTGATCTAACACAATAGAACTTTTCAAAATAGATAGTCTGTGTATCTGACAAGGTAAGAACAAAGTGCAGAGAGCTCAATTGACTGAACTGCAGGTATTTGGACTGGGTAAGAGTGTGTAAAGAATTACAGTATTGTAGATGAACAGAAGTACTTTTCTGGCAGACTAAAGCCCTTTTCACACTACACGTTGGACCCGGAAAATTGCCGGATTGCCTTCTGTGTGCATGTAAAAAAAAAAAAAGTCCCGGGATTGATTCTGGGAATGACCACAGGTTGGGGACCTAGCAACATTTCCGGGTTCAGTCCCGGAATGAGCTCTGTGTGAACAAAAGCCAGAACCAATGCTGTAAAGGGTGTGTCGTAGGGATGACGCATGTTATCGTGCAACTCTTTTACTGGGTGTTTTGGAGGCAGATCAACATTCGGTGTGAATGAACGATCCGGGAATAATACGGGAACAATTGCTGGGACCCATTACCCGTGTATTATCCGAGGCTTAAAAGAATGGTTCTAAACACAGTATATCTGTTTTTTTTGGTTGAGGGTTGGTGCTGCAATGTCCAGGAGAGCTTGTGTTAAAAAGGTAATTTACCCCAAAATTTAAAATCTGAATTGAAAATAAAATTCTGAAGAATATTTTAAATGTTTTTGTCTACACATTGAAATTCAAAGGGGTTTGAAACAATACTGTACCATGTTAACTTTTATTGCATAGGAAATCCATTTTAAAACACACTAAATACTACGGATAAAAATTTTAATTGTTAAAAACGTAAAGTTAAAAACTTTAACTTAGTCCCTGCTTGACATTACATTGATTATATTTTAGGTAAATGATTTAGTTTCTTCTTAGTTTTGCTATCAGTAATGTACATTTGGGTGTGTTGCATTTAGATAATGTTTAATATGTATTGCAAGTATTGGCCATGTTTAATGGACATGCATCTTACAATGAACTCAGATTCATCATTTGGCTTTTTATTGTACCAATAGTATTATTACGGTGGTGGTGGTGAACTATATTTTATAATAAAAAGCAGATTTTGGTTCTTCAAGTAGATTGGTATGTTAACATTATCATAATCACTTTAAAATAAAATGATGGTTGTTAATTACATGCATCTCCTAACACCCGGAAACACGGTCACTTTTTACAGTGAATTTCTGGCAACCATAGATTTTTTTAGATATAACTTTAACAGGATATCGATATTTTATGGTCTCTTTTTTTGTGCTCCACAGAAAAGAAAAGGTCAGACAGAATTTCAATGCTAGGTGAACTATCCCTTAAAGTTTGAAACAAACGGGAAAAGATTGTCTAGACTTGAACTCATTCAGCACATGCAAGTCAAAGGTGCATATGTGACCTCAGAGAATATAAAGGCCCCCTGGAAAACAATTGCGAATTCAATGTGGGCATTTCAGCATGTGCGCACAATCTCACCCCTCAGGAAACAATTAGACCAAATGTTTTTGTAGCAGTCCGATTTGCCTTGATGTGTTTTTTCAAAGAAGAGAATGAAAGAGAGGAAAAAAGAAAAATGAAACAGACAAAAAAGAGAGGGAAACAAAGTGGTAGTGGTACCATGTGATTCCAGCAGAGGAAGGGTCAGAGCGTAATTACAGAAGGTTAAACGGTTTCCCTGATGCTCTCAAGGAGCCAAGGATGGAAATGAAAAGCAAGTGAAGCGATGCGAGCGAGTGGCGTAGAGACGCAAGGCCCCGCTTCTCTGATCTGAAGAACACGTGTTACATGTGCTACACGACTGCGGCTGATGGCTTATCTATGTGGCGGAGCCCAAAGCAATCCGAACTTTGATGTACAGGAAGCAGAAGAGGGGGATGTGGAATCCAGGCAGTAGGTACTAATACGACTGTACAGGTCTGTGCGAGTGGATGTAGGAAAACCTCTGAGCATGAGAGCTTAGCTGATTCATACACAATTATGCATGAAGTGATTGATCTGTGAGCCTAGACAAAGGGTTGTGCATAACAACAAAAAGGTGCAGTTGATCAATCTTCATTGTCAGGGCACTGAAAATCAATTCACTCGATGATATCATAAAAGGGTAACCTATCTTATAATGTATCACTTTACTCAATCATTCTGCACAGGGGATTTGCATTTGTAGAAGGTACATACGATGCAATAATACTAAAACAGGATTACATATCCAAAATATAGCATTTTAACATTATCACATGAGCAATTGCGAGCTTTTAATACAATAAACAACAAGTTAATATTGAGTAACTTCGAACTAAATATTGTTAGTTCCTGCCAGTTTGGAGTCATGCGTTGTGTGTCTCTGAACAAACAAACAATATTAGCATTCCTGAATTAAAAATTAGTTACCTTGCATAATAGAGCAGTGATCCTGTCACGGGTGTTGTAGTAGCTGGAGTTGATCCATATCACACGGATGAGGTTAAGGATGTGAGCTAGTTTGGGTGCAATCTCACGAGGTTTCAGCTGAGCCAGCTCCTCACATGGCTCTTTCAGTAGGGACAGGAAGGAGACGTTTGACTGAGCCTGCAAAGTACTATCCTGGAGAAAAACAAAAATCTATTTTACTTCAGTGTTGGAAAATAGATATGACCAAAATAAAGAATGTTAACTATATCCTTAGGCAGACAGACAGACAGATAGATAGAATTTAGATAAACATTCTTGAATTTTGTTATAAAAAAATTTGAGATAAACATTCGTTTACTGTAAAATACAGGATTTGATGAACATGCTTCTCACAAATTTAGCACTACCTAAACCAGGTCACATCATTGAGAACAACACCTTCACTTTGCCCTGATTTCACTCATCTAAAGTCAGTTTGGCACCGTTAAGGTTAACTTCAGTGACATCCGAATAAGCTTAAAGGGTTTTAGCCCAGTGGGACTTGTTCTTGGATCAACACCCTTTGTTGACTGCCGCCATACACAATGGCTGTTACGGGGCAGCGATCAGGCACACAGCTGACTCTACAACACCATTATTACAAGCAGCCATGGGTGCCCCTGAAGGTCAAATAGGCCTGATGCTTAATTATTTCACTCTGGTCACATTGATTTTTTTAGAGGCTTTGGAGATTGTATGAAATGAAGGACGGCAGTTGCTCTATCCTTGCAGTTTTGCACAGTATGAAGCTGGAGGCATAACAATCAGAAAAAAAGGACAGGTGTCCTCCACACTGATGCAGGACTAGCTTCCTCAATATTGAGTCATTATAAGAACAACCAGAAACTGATCCAAAATCAGTGTTAAGGGGCAACAAGGGTGGGACACTAAGTGCTGAAGTAGAGCTGACAGACATGCTCCATCTCCCGTTGAAATGAGAAGCCAGGTCAACTCGTAATAGCAAAGCCCGAATGTGAGACGGCCTCATTTCCGAGGGGTGAGGAGAAGCCGTTCAGAAGCCGCATATAAATCATCAACAGACAGAGAATGTTCTTGTTCAGCCCATTAAACCTCGGCTCAATTCCTGCCATGTAGCCCCACACATATTTTCACACACCCATGGACACACACACACACACATGTAGATGCTCAGCTCTACCTGGATCTGCTTGGCTAGTTTACAGAAGGGTGGGATGTAGGTTGACGTGTAGAGCTGCAGAATCGCCTGTATATGACAGACTCCAGGTTTCTGCAGCTGCTTACTAATGCTGTCCAGATCAGCACAGCGGCTCTTCCAGAAAGAGATCTCCTCCAGGAGGCCCGAGGTGTCTCCTATGTCACTCACAGGTTGAGCGCTCAGCACTGCTTTTATTTGACGTGTCCAGTGGATCATCACCACTGGTAGACAGAAAGAGAGAAAAAGGGGTTTGTGAGGAGCTATATTTTCTATTTATTCAAACCAGCAATTCGGCACTGAATTTCTGGCCACAGAATTCAGCAAAAAAAAATAAAAATTAAACCATTATTCAAAAAATTCTACACACCCTTGCATGATCTTTTATTAAATACATTAAATATTCCATTACATTTTGGCTAATTGGCTAACTACAAATGGTGTAGTACACTTCTATCATCCAGTATTTGACTATTTAAAATGTAAACTACTTGACAATTCTAGAATATTAAAAAGTGTGTATTCCATCCCATAATGGAGTGTGATGTGGCTGTGGATGACTACTCTGCTCCCAAAAACTCCCTCGAAACTCACTTCAGAGGCATCTTTTTGAGGACATGGATGAAGGTCAAGTTCACCCTCAAGAACATCTCAATGCATCCCACTGGTAATGCTAATTTTCAAATCTACTGCTATTGGGTATTTTGGCTGTGACCAGCTTATATTAACCACAATTAAATGACTATTTAGGGATAGTTCACCCAAAGATGGAAATTCTGCTATCTTTCTATGTTTCTGGGCCTTGAACGTGGTAGTTCTGTTGGTGTCTATGCAAGGTCAGAAAGCTCTCAGATTTCATCCAAAATATATTAATTTGTGTTCTGAAGACAAACAAGGCTATTACGGGTTTGGAACAAAATGAGGGTGGGTAATTAATGACAGAATTTTCATTTTTGGGGTGAACTCTCTTTAACAGTAATTTAATGCTGGTTAATATAAGCTGGTCACGGCCAAAATGCAAAATAGCAGTAGATTTGAAAACAAGCATGGGATGTGATGTGATGAGATGCTCTTGAGGGTGAACTTGACCTTCAGCGTCCATGTCCTTAAAAAGATGCCTCTAAACTGAGATTCGATGGCGTTTCAGGAGCAGAAGATGAACGTTATGCCTTACAGGTTTGGAACGACACGGGGTTAGTATTTAATGACAGAATTTTCATTTTTGGGTGAACTATCCTATCAACTAACAGCTAAATTTTGCAGTGCCTCTGCATTACATACAGCAATAGCCTACAGTAAATCAATGCCTATACCTGACAACATGACCCAAAAACTCATCTAACAGCCAGAGCAAGTCATTAAAGTTTGACAAAGGACTACAAAAACAATACAAACAGAAATTATATTCTAATTTGTGGTCAGTAAGACTTTGTTTGTTGTTGTTGTTTTTAATATTTAAACTTTTACAAAGCAAGGAGCCATTGAATAAATAAAAATGGCAGTTTAATAATAAAACAAGACTAAAAGGAAATTCTTTTGAACTTTCAAAAGATAAAATTTTCACAATAAGCATTTAGTTCCCTAATATAATATTCAGTAATAATATTTCAAAATATTGATCAAATATTTTTGATCAAATAAAAGAATCTTTGGTGAGCATGATAGTCTTTTAAAAACTTCACAGACAGAAAAATCTCACAGACTTTTGAACGGTATATATTAATATCTATTAATCCTGGCTCACACTACAGTATTTTTAGCCCGATTTAGCCACGATTTCCCCCTCCCGAGAATCGGAGCAAACATCTTGATGAGCACCTCGATCTGACCCAATGTTCGGCGTGGATGATTTGGTAGTGTGAGGCATTCACAGATCGAATCTTGCACCTCCCGATCTGCTCGCACACAAATCGGGGCAGCCCTGATTATCATCCATCATGTTTGATATGTAGGATTTAAATCGGCATGATGATGGCTATATGATTACGTCAGTACTTTCACAGCCAATGCACAAAACAGCTGATGAATGTCTTCGTTGGATAGTAGAGACAGAGGAAACTGTTTCTTGACATTGTGTAGTAACACGACAGTCTGTATAATTTGTCGAAAACTTATCACAACTGTAAGGAGAAAGAGAAGCGCTGGAGTGAAATCGCCTCAGTTTTGAGTGCAGAAAGCTACTAGCACACAAAAAAAATCATCTTCCTCTGGCATGATAATTTGCAGTGTGTGATGAGTCACGATGTTCAAATCTTGTACTGTGCGCATGTTTAATATTTGAGGGAAGATAATCTGCAAAGATTCTCCTTATGTGTGTGCTGCTACCAGACTTCAAAATCGGTTATGATGTTAAAACTCCTGTAGTCTGAGCTCGGCTTTAAACAAAGCCTGTATAAAGAAAGGGCACCTTCCAACCTCTTGTTGACTTTAAGGCAGTGGAAATTTAATAAAATCATTTGGAAGACAAACAGTCTCTGCTCTGCTGCCTGTTGTAAAAGACCCTGAGTGTAGTATCATTCATACCATGTCCTGTTTTTTTGTTTTTTTTTGCTCAAGTTAGCTTCTAAAATGTCTTTTTGTCCAACACCTCCAAATGCCCCAAGTACGTCCCTTTAACCCTGGACCCCTCCAGGACCACCAAATTGAATAAAGACTCCTTTAACTGTCTTAGAGCAGCATGGCAGTATTGAATTGAATTAGCCCTTTATTTTTGCCCTTCAGCTGTGGTTACTGTGTAAATCACACTCACAGGCTCTAGCCACGGACTGTCACGGTAGATGTAATTTCCTGCATATGGCAACTTATGTACTTTTCACACTGTTCATTCCACACAGTCCACTCGAATCAAAAATATTTACACACCCATTTACACACACAAGCACCCATAGACACGACCACGGTCTTACTCTCTAGTCGTTGCACCAGACTCTTGTTGGTGACAGCCTCCTCTGGGCGGTGCTGCAGAGCCTCCAGAGGGACGTACAGCACAGTGCTGCCCAACAGTTTAAATCTGCTGTCTGTGAAAAACAAAAACAATAGTAACATCAGTAATCCGATCAGTGCAAGTCATCCATAGTACAGCACAGCACATCATCACATCTCATTCTTACTGCTACACACAGCAAAGCTATCCCATATTGTAGTGCTTTGCATGTTGGTGAAATGAATCAACACAAGAGCATAAAAGGGAAACACAATAAAAGTTTACTGCTATGCTCTTATGCCTGTGTGGCACGTGTCAACCATCACAAACGTTTTTTACAACTTCTTTGTGGTTTCTACAGTATCCACTGCTCCTTCCATGCTGGACATCGAAACAATTCTTGCTGCAGCCACTTTAACAAGCATTTAAAGAGTGAAAGGCAGATAAAAGATAATAGAGGTCTGTCACATAAAATCTTTGGAAGGAGAAGTCTGATGGAGGGAGACAGAAGAAAGAGCGAGATTCAGAAAGTGTGTAGCATATTGAGAGATGAAAAGATTAAAAGGAACAAGGCCAATGTGTACAAATTCGACAAGCTGCTTCACTCTGTGACGGCAGTTATGAGACACAGAAATAAAAAGAGTGGAAGAACACAATGACAGCATTCGATTGGCCTTTACAGCGAGAACAAAGACAAGCAAACGGGATACACCAGAGGGAAAATAATGAGACATCAAAAAATAAATAAAATAAAATATAGCCAGAAAGCGAATGAGTCAGCTTGCTGAGATGAGAAATAATGTGCATGTGTGTGTGTACTTGTGTGTCTAATCATTTAGCATATGTGGCGTTTTTGTGTAGGAGTGGGTATACAGTGTCTATATTTATTCAGTACAAATTCCAGACCAAATTCTTCAGCTTTGGTAAATGAGAGACGAATTGGCAAGGCTTTACCTCACGGAGTAAGAATGAACTGAGCCTGTGATGTTATTTTTGGAAAAGGCATGGCTAACATCAATATACCTGTGGCGCCTTACTCACTTCTTTCAATTGTAACCTGAATTCCCTCTGAGTTACACCATTTTAAGCAGCTGAATACATCACTTAAGAGCACGTTGTGACCTCACTGTTATTTGTTAGCTTAATTAAAACAGATACAAGGTAAATTTGCGGTATGGCAAATTTATTGAACCATTTTTCCATACATCTTTAATAACTTCAAAAATGTATTTCTTGGCACCCAGTCTTACCGCATCAAACATGATCTACAGAATTATGTGCTAAAAGAGGAGAACCAAAAGGCGAATTGTTAAAATTGTCGAACGGGTTTCTGATTACCCAGGAGCACTGCAGCACTGCCTTTCCCCATGTAAGAAGAGCCTGTGATTGGTGGCTGTGTTATTTCTGTTTAGTCAGAGTCGTGCTGCTCTGGGTGATGTGGGTGTGCTGATTGGACTGATGAGCATAATAATTGAACCATCACAGTGCTCCACTGTGCCTGGTGATTACCTCTGAATGGCTGACGGAGGAGAAGCTCAGTCAGATTGCAAAAAAAAAAAAAAAAAACACAAAAGCACTGATTCTGAATCAGCTACGCCTGTTTAGCTGAAGGAGAGCAAATCAAAATACAAAATGTAAATGTGATCTCAGGTCAGTAGTGCTTGGGTTGAGCTTAATGTGAAAGAAACATATATGAAGAAAGTCGCTGACTGCAGTGTGGATGAAATGAAGGATCAATAACACAGTGAATGTGAATTGAAAGAGAAAGTGGTAGTAAATGAGAGGTCAGTGCACTTCAGTGAGCATGTAAATAATAAAGCACCCAGGCTGCAGCGCTCTACTTTCATTATTTTTGTTTTAAGGAAAAATAATATTTTGCACAAAATGTGTTACAAAAAGTAACTTTTATAAGAGTTTGAGACATTAATCAAAGACTGTATGTACTTCAGGCAGCTCCTTACTATACATGCACTGTAATAAATGATTTTTCAAAACTGTAGATAAAGATTACTGGAGTATGTATTATAAGAAAATAATCTTTCAGGCTTTCTACTTAAAAAAGTTGTGTTTAATTCAATTTGTTAATTGTTTCTCTTCAAAATTCTTTGTGAAATTTACAATTTATGAGAAAACAAGTTTTTGAAAAAAAATTCCCCAATGTACACGATTTTAAAACCGCCAAGACACCCTATATGGCCCCTTTTCAACTGTTATTAATGCATACTTCAGGTTGTGTCAACTGTAAAGTCACAAAAAAATAACATACAAGTAAATACAGAAGGTTACTGTTACTGTCTGAGGAGGGTCGACACTAGATGGCACTGTGACTTTCTGTCATTACCTGTAAGTTTGCTGAGGAAGCGGTGTAATTCTACAGAGTAGTTGTTTTTGGCGGTCTCTGGCCAGGCAGTGCTGAGGGTGACCTGAGGGGTGTGAACACCATTCATCAGCCTGAGGAGACCCTCTATGGCCCCTCCCCTTACAGAACCAAACTGCACCGTGCTCCTAAAACTCTCCTCTGTGATTATACTGTCCTCTGCCCGAATGAAGTAGGACATGTGCTCAACCACCTGGGGGGAGAGAGAGAGAGAGAGAGAGAGAGAAAGAGAGAGAGAGAGAGAGAGAGAGTGTGTGGTGGAAGATGGATAAGCGGGAAAGAGGACATGTTGGTAATTCATATTTTTGAGTGCTAATTGATCACCCAAAGTCATCACACACAGTTTAACAATGAGATCTTTGGTATCCTGGTATATTCACCAGATGCATTAGAAATGAATACAACGCATGAAGAATAAAATTATTGAGAAACCCCTGCATGTTCCTTGATTAAATTGAAGCTCAAAATATCACTATAAAAACGAGCACACTCAACTGTTGAATAATCTTCAGTTTTTATGAGATTGTGTGACACAAAAGGCTCTGATTGGGATGTTAAATGTCAATTCTCAATATAGAGCTGCAGCATACCTGAGCTGGTATGGCGTAGTCCACGCGTAGGCTGGTGAAAGGGTCATGGTAGACAACGAGAAGCCTGACAGAAGAGTCTGAGATGAATTTATCCAAGGCACGCTCACTTTCCTCTGTCCAGGACTCCTTTGATACACCACTCAAAACTAAACGCTGTTTAAATGCTTCTCTCTGGTGGAAAAAAAGAGCAGTTCATTATAACCAATCTATTGTATTATAAGTATTTTAAATAACTATATATTTGTATTTTGTTTAAACAATCATTCAAAGGATTGGGGTCAGTTAGATTTTTAAAAGACTCTTACTCTTGGATATGTTTTAAAATATAATTAAAATTTTGTGTGGTGGCGAAGATAAATTTTAAGCAGCCATTACTCCAGTCTTCATTGTCACACCTGTAGATCGATTGCTTTGTTCCGAAACGGGGATTAAAATTATTACAATGTTGCTTTTTATTCTTGGCTTGGTTCGCTTTCACAAAGCAAAGTTTTTAAACGGACCAAATTTGTTAATAGAAGTCAGGCACAAGTAAACTGTTCTCTCATTGGTCAAAGGTCCACGGATAATTTTTGCAGGATTCCACTTAGCTGTCACGGCTGTCATCCATCAGGATATAGAACGACAAACAGCTATGTGGGCTTATTGTTTGTTTTTTTTTGTAGCTGTCATTATATTAATTAATCATTTTGAGCAGGAGTGCAGGATTCATCGGGAAAACATTTTTAAAATGCACCTACTAGGAAGAAGAGCAATAATACGACATTATAAATTGAAAAAGTGCACTTTGATTTTGAATGGCGAAGACGTGCTCACCCACAGAAATTAACAGGTTCATTTTGAAGTATTAGCAAAACAACAAAGTTAATGGGTTTCCTGGAACTTACGTAATTATTCATTATACATTATGATATAGTCTGGTTCGTTGGTCCGTTGGATCAGATTGCTTTCTTACTACAACCAAACCGCTTCAGAGTTCGTTTACACTCGAGTCAATTGAGTCGATTGTTTTGGCTCGGATCCAAGCATGATTCACACATGCCAAAATGAACGAGCTAAGGGGGGAAATGCGCCAGGTTCCGAAACAATGGGCCAGGTCTGAAAACACCCTTTGATTAACGGAAAATTAAAAAAAAGAACAGCATTTATTTGAAAAAAGGGTATGAGCTGATTTGAATTAAAGGGGGGGTGAAATGCAATTTCATGCATACTGAGTTTTTTACACTGTTAAAGAGTTGGATTCCCATGCTAAACATGGACAAAGTTTCAAAAATTAAGTTGTACGTTTGTAGGAGTATTTCTGTTCCAAAAATACTCCTTCCGGTTTGTCACAAGTTTCGGAAAGTTTTTTTCGAGTATGGCTCTGTGGCTCCCTGCATTTCTAAAATGCTTGTTTTACAAACAAGGCCCAGTTTGACGACGGATTTGCGTATGGTTTATTTCTTAAGGATGATGCAATCCCAACGAAAAAGGGTCACGATTGTGTGTTGGAACCACAGGCGGTGAGTAAAACTGCTTCAAATATCTCTGCCTCCTTGTTAGTGCGTCCGCCTCCCATCGGAGACCCGGGTTCGAGCCCCGCTCGGAGCGAGTCGTTGCTGCTGCTGCTCTCGTTCAGTTTCAGCCTTCACAGCTGTCACAGCTTCTCAACGCAACTGGCGCTCGGAGACTTAGGTCTCTGCAGAGCAAAAGGGAGCGTTTATCACCATGTGGGTGTTTTGAAACTGCTGGGTGTTTCTGAATCATGCAATCTAAATGATCCCCCTTACCCAACCCCACCCCTAAACCTAACGTCACTATTACATCAACTAATCAGGTATCATAGTGTAAAAACACCTTGATCTCGTAACTCCCATTACTTTCCTGCAGAGACCTATACTTGGGCGCTCGTGATTCTTTAGCTCCGCCCACACGTCAAGCCTCCAGGCGCTCGTGTTTTTCCGGGAAAAATCGGTACAGACTATCTTTCTCTTATGAATATAATAAAACTAAATACTTTTTGGAGTTATGAAGGATGCAGTTCTACTCTATAGGTACTCAAGATTAACAGGATATTGAGTGAAAACGAGCATTTCACCCCCCCTTTAAAAGACTGGCCAAACTGGATAAATCACGATATGGCGTAACATCGAATTATATGGTGAGACAGTATTTTGCATGTCAAACTGGATTGAAAACTCCCATTTAAAACCTCCATCATCCTCTCAGAAGTTGTGTGGCATAACACATCACATTAATAATTAATCTTGACTCTGTGCTAAAAGCACCACATAACTACCATAAACATATTGATATTTGTCTAAAGGGCTAATGTCAGTGAATGTGCATTACTATAACAAATAGCATTACAACCAGCTCAGCAGCTGCTTTTTCTACAGGGTCTCCCAGCAGGGGCGGACACACTGAGCCACTGCATGTAAATGCCATTGCCTTTTTGCAGCCAGAGGGCTGTAATTAATTCTATTAACCTCATTGATGAAAGGACAGAGATGCTGTAAGTCCGCTGACTGGCTCTGCCCACTCGCCCCTCACTTTCTCAGTCATTTCTTCCTCCCATGCTATTTGCATCAGCCATCATTTGTGACCAGAGGTTATCTATCTTGTTTAAGCCAAAAACCTCGTCATGCGTATGCATGAGCCTGTAACGGAAATTACAGTTCAACAATATGCTTCTCTTCTTCCTCTATTTTGAAGACCATTGGGTGGAATTTAACGATGTTTCTCGCACTAACTTGCTGCCGTCTTCCGATTTGTGTGATCGATGATGAGGTCTAAGACGTGAACAGGGCCCAAACAAGACCTTTAAGCCCACAGAGCATGTGGAGAGCGGATGAAATATTCACTCACATCATTAGAAGAACTCAATAACGCCGATATGAAAGCACTGATTAGTAAGCCAGGACCGCAGGCACGAGACTCAAGCGAGGGAAAAATTATAAATTGCAGATTATAATCAGATAAGAATCCCAATCATTGTGAGGTGATTTATCAGTGTCTGTGCCTAAAGGCTGGTAATTTAGCATGTATGAGTGAATTACCAGCCGTTGCGTGTAGGAATCTGCTTCCTCTGCTGAAACATCCACCTTTGAGACAGGCTTCTCTTTCTCAACTGAGAAAAAAAACATACACACAAACACACAGTGCAAAGAATAATTTGAACAACCAGCTCAGTTCAGATTAGAAAGCATTCTGCACCACAGTTCAGGTCTAGCTGACCTTTACTGGAAAGGGCAGTAAAATAATATTATGGTTTTCCTGCAATAACTTTGTTTTACATGGTGCCCAAAACACAACTGATCAAGAAATGAATAAGTAAAAACATATCAAGCAAAAAGTGCAAGAAAACCAAAATGTGAATACAAAAAAGCAAGTGTTAAAGGTAACCACAAAAATACACAATGGTCACAGATGCAGAGGTCCTACGATTAGATTAGGGTAGTGCTACTAATCCATTTGCAGCCCATTTGCACTTCTTGTTGGCTTTACAAAAATAAAAGTAGCAAGTAGAAAAAAGGAAAATAAGTGTGAGTGCATTAGATGTAAGTGTTGAGTGGCAGTAAAGGAGCTTTCTGTCACAGTTTTCAATATTTAATAACTCTGAACCACTATATCGTTATGCTGGCACCATTTTAAATACATAATGACGTCAAACGCGATGCATTTTTTAGCATAATGTAAATAACCGGCAGATCAGAGAGCTGCTTGTACAGTATTTACAAGTGTGAGGCAAACACTAAAAACTCAAAGCAGCTTGTTTCATACCTGGAACCTCTGGCACTTCTAGGGAGACGTCACTTGGGACCGGTGTGGAGGAAATGAGTTTGCTCTTGGAGTGATCCTTCTCTGAATCAGACTGCATGGACATGCTGGAAGATGAGCGGGCAGGCTGGGGGGTCCCTCGGTCAGCCATCCTGAGAGACTGATACCTCTGTGGGTATGCTTACCTTTCAGTAAGAATAATGCAAAAATATAGGCAGTCATGCAATAACCACATACTCTTTTTTCAGTGGTGTTTGCTAAAATATGTTTATATATGGGTTTCAATAATAATACCGCTTTCAAACCACCTTGCAACCTCATGAACAAAATGGGGTGGGGGGCAGTTTTCATAGAAATATGAAAAATTTAAGCAGCACAACTGTTTTCTGCACTGATAATAATAATTCATGTTTCATGAGTATGAAATCTGCATATTAGAATATTTTTGATGGATTATGTGACACTGAAGACTGAAATAATGGCTGCCGAAAATTCAGATTTGCTATCACAGGATTAAATGACATTTTAAAAGTATCTTACAATAGAAAAAATGTGTTTTGAATTGTAATAATATTTAACAATATTACTTTTTCACAATTTACAGTATTTTTAACACATGAAGACATCCTTGTTAAGCATGAAATATGTCCTTTAAAAACATTTTTAAAAACCCAAAACTACACACAAATAAATGTGCACATACAGACTTGACAGTTGAAAAGGTTCAGTTAAATTATGTGCTCAACATCTTAATGATGCCTCATCAGTTGTCTAAGAGCTCTGTGATTTCCCCAGATGCAGTTCTTGGTCAAAGTAAATAAAAGCGAGGAAAAACCGAGGCTGAAACAAGCAGACATTTTGAACATCAGAGACGGGAAAAGAACCTTTTCGCATAGGCGTGCTACAAGTCTCCAAGCACCAAAATATTGCCTTCTCTCCTACTCTCTTCCTAGACAGACGATATGGATAAATCTGCCTCGCTGGATCTGCCTCAGTCAGGAAGCGAGAGCAAAAATATCTAGCTCATAAACTATTTATCTTTTCCAAGCTGATGTCTCCCCTCCATTTCCACATTTAGTTGTCAACACCAGCAGACCCTCCTTCTTCATTGAAGCTTTGATTCAGTTCCCAACTTGTCAGTTTTGTTGAGTGCTGTATAATAAAGCAGACAGTTTGGAGGCAATACAAAAGCATGAAAAGGTATGACAGGGAGTCTGTGTGTAATGGAAAACATTTAAAACCGCGGATCCCGTCAGATCAGATGAAGTTTGAAAGGCACCAGGTGAGTTTGATCAGTTAAAATAAGTCTGTGAGCCACACTGCATCAGATGAAATGACAAAACCAAGACTGTGGGAGGCAACAGGCAGATTATAAAGGACTTCGGGAATTTGGTCTCTTTATTGAATACAATTATAAGCTTCTAAAGACCTAAATCTGATCCTGTGAGATTATCGTCTACGTTATCTTCATTATTCATTTACGGATTGATGTCGTCTGATTGAGTTATTTTATATCAGTTAAGCCGTTAGAACAGTAAAATTGCACTAGCTCTCCCGAAACACGTTCAAAATAAAACATTAAATAGCCAAATAAGTACGTAGTTTAAGTTAAGTAAGTCACGTTACTGTTAAACTCCCAAGTAACGTTAACAACCGTTTGTTTTGAAAACAGCCGGTGTCTTATTTCGACAGTTTAGAGCTGAGTTTCAAATAAACAAGCAAAATATCACTCTCACCTCTGAAATACTTCCTCTGACGGCGTCTTTCACCGTGTGAAGTTAAATATAGCACTATATAAATAACCAAAAGTGCTTAAAGTCAACGTTTCCCAACTGTTTCATGCAGCAAACAGCAGACACTGCTGCTCGTGGTAACTCTGTGGACGCGTCTCCATGGAAACGGCGCTAGAGGCTGGATAGGCGCCTTCAGAAGCAGCGCTGCACAGAATGATCATTGAACGACATTAAAGTATCGCGAGATCGATTAGACAGCACACGGATCCAATGCATTCGAATCGCTCTCGCGGTACTTTGATGTCATACAGTGATCATTCTGTGCAAACGCGCCTATAACCATACAGTCTTAAGTATTTAATTGACGCTGTAAATGAAAACGCAAAACATCGTTTGAAAATATTGAATAACTACTGTAATGCAAATATTTTTGAGGAATAAAAAAAAAAAACATTTGTGTTTTGGGTCAGAAAATGTCTCGAGAGGGATTTTTTTTCATGTTTCACCTCCAGCAGATGTGTGTTAAATAAAAACCTACTGGAACGGCAGTATGCTTATATATTATGTTTAATTTAATACTCCAGTGTCACACATGGCCTTGTCTCCAGGGGGACATTCTTTTTCTTCTTCTTTATGGAGCTAAGGTGACACGCTAGTGCCTTACTGAATTCAAGGATGCATTAAACTACTGAAATATAGAATATAGGTGAAAAAAAGACATGCTGGTTGTATCTACTGTTTAAAAGAAAAAAGGGCAATTTAGCTGAAGGTCTATTTTATAAAACTCAGCTGTATGTACACTTCAAACTCCTTTCCACAAGTAACTGGAAAAAATCCGGCTGAATCAATGGCTGAATGCACTGATATAGACATGTATATTTGAATAGACCCCAAAACAGCTTTTGTGGATTCCTCAAAGTTCAAGCACTGCCCCACACATCTTTTAAAAGCCCAAATATTTGTTTGTCATTTATATCTCTTATCTTACCACTCTTGAAATGGCTCTGAGTGCAAATGGACAAACTGTAGGATTTGTACAAGTCCTCTGACCCTGGGGAGCCGATCTGTGAGCCTCCATTCACTCTCTCTATGTAAGTATAACAACTCAGATGGTGCACAAATCCCCTTTTTTCAGCATCAAAATGGTGAGGAGCAGGACTTTGACAAAAGGAAGCAATGGGAGTTGAAGTTCATTGCTCGGGTCTACAATCTTTTATTTAAAAATGGGAGATTAAAGATTAAACCCGTTGGATGAAGAAGAAGGTGCACTTTCAGTCTCTGATAATGTCACTCGCACTCATTCAACCTCCACCCATAATGCATTCTACTTTTTGATTATAGACACAGACACACACATAGGCATACACTCTCTACATTTCTCTCTCTCACCCCAAAGCACACTCCACTGAGATATATGGCTTGACAGAGTCCCTCCGAGAATCTGAGTGCAAGTCAAAAGGAAATTTCCCCACTGGGACCTGAAACACTCCCTGTAATGCTATGGCAAACAACTTTGCATTGCTCGCTGGATTGTCTTCTGCGGTATATTAAATTATGAGCTAATGCACCTTTAGCACAAAAATATCATCCTTTTGAGCAGTGGAAAAAATAAAATAGGCCTGAAATAATAAATGGGAGGCAAAAAAGTTATGATCATTTTTATTTATTTTTTGTCATGAATTTAAAAGCAACAGGTTTCAGTGGTTGCTATTATGGACAACAAATAATAAATGGAAAGAGAGAGAGAGAGAGAGAGAATTGCAAGGTATGACATATTTTTCTTAATTTTCAGATTAAGCACTTCTTCATCGTCCTAAAGTCGTTGGGGTTTTTGAATGGGTTTTTTGTTTAAACGCTTGAAATATGGTCTGTGGTTAACATTAGCTTAAGATATTTTCATGTTTAATTTTAAGACAAAATACATCAATTATACACCTTTACGATTTTTAAAGCTTTTAATTGTCTTGAAAAAGGTTGATGCTAACAAGTAGCTAAATGGGACTACAAAGGTTTTGGGGGACATTAGTTGTCATCACACAGAACAAATAAAATCATACTCACTAGTTTGCTTCCACAGCCTAATTGTATTTCGAACTTAAACTTTCAGGGAATTTTTTTTTTAATTAAAAGAGTTGTCAGACGCTTAATGGTCATGCAGCCTTTGTGTAGTTCATTTAAAGCCTACATTTAACTATTATCTATAGCTATAGCCAATGGATTTAGACTTCAAAATTATGTTTCATTGTTGAAGGTTACCATGATAAACAAAATGGCGCTGTCACATTTACTGTTGCTCAGCAAAATTTTGCATGTGAAATTCCATTCGCAACTTTCGCGAGTTATTCCAATAGAAATTCACTCATTTAGGAGTTTTGAGTAACGTCAAAAAATAAATAAATAAATACCCTTGCTGATTTTTGGACACATAGCTTATTTTCTGTAATAATCCTAAAACAAATGGAAAAATCCTATTGGGGTTTTGTTGAGGAAAACAGGGTTAGTCTACAAAATACATCACTGTAGCACTCTATATGTAGTGTGAGCTCTCAGCAGGGGAGACACGCCATACAATGGATCTGAATGAATTTGACTGGAATAGAATCAGCGGTGAAGCTAATGAGAGCTTGAGCAAAAATAATGTGCTCTCATTGCACAGCCTCAGGCCTCAGAGTCTCTGAAACAGCAGCACAGCACGCTTTATGTTCACAATGCACATGATATATGAAGACCATACATTGAAACGGATGGACGCTCACACACATGTGCGGAAACAAGCTCACATGCAGGGTTCTGTTTCACACAGGCTTATAAAAGTCAAGAGGGTTATGAAAGCCTTATGTCATGGCCAGAACACAACATCTGGGGCCCTCTAAAAGTTTTAGAAGTTGCAAATGAATAATGACATTCTTCTGGTGGTTTTCAGGGAGGATAATTACGTTACTCATTTTTTAACATTGTCACATATTGTGCTTGGCGTTCACAGGGCACGCCGAGGCCTTGTAGAAGCAGTAGCAACCGGCAGCGACACACACGTTTTGACATTATACATTCATCACGAACAGGACCAAACATCTGATGTTCCTTATGTGGACAAATCTACAATGCATTTACACTTTTTTGTTTCCATTCAAAAGAATCCATCTATGCCCTTTCATAACCCCTTTTACCCGCAAAACACAGTCGGTCTGTAAAAATAATACAGAGTGTTTCCAGCGCGGGGAACCGGAGCATTCTGAAGTAATCAAATAAAACTACCCTCAAAGCTTTTAATAAAACATGGCCGTGTAGGGACACTCTTTTTTTAAGATTAATGGCAGCAAGGGGATTCTCTTTTTTTCCCCACTCGTTCCTTTTATTTCTCAATAATTCATTTGCGAAGGGACGAAACTAACAGTTTGTGTTTATGTGCGGTATTGGCTGAAAGAACCATTGCTGAGAGGATGAGAAATCAGTCGGGCTCCCACACATTTTCCAGCGGCCCTTAATTAGCGTCTGCGCTTAAATGGCCTGACGGTTCCAATATCACAGCTACTTTTAATATCTCTGGCCCAGTCGCTCATGTAATTATGGGACAGGGGTTGGATAAGGATACAGTGCTTTGGCCATTTAATAACACAGTTATTCTGTTTCGTTTTATGTTTCTTTGAGAGGTTTCCACTCTGGAGAATTTAAATGAATAAAGCGCTCCGTAAAATGGAAGCTGATTAATACGCTCATCGAAACATTAAAAGCCTTATAGCCTTGTAAACCCACCTTGCAAACAGTTTTATTGGCTTAAGATATTACATTTTTACTTGTTTTGCTTATTTATTTAATTTTTGGATGCACTAAGTATATTGGACGCAGCACTATAAGCCAAAGCCATATTACAAGCACTTCTACAAAACACTACTTTACAGTAAAGTCATTTTTCCCCAGTCATGCACAGCTGAGCTTTCCCTTCTACCACAGCAGCAGCAATAAAAGTCAACAAATGCTAAGTCCTGCGATGCAAAACTAATATGTAAATTCTTAATTTATGGCATGGTTTGTACACCGTTTAACCGGTATGAAGTGATACGGCTGTGGCCTTCATTGATTGGGGCAGGCATTAAAAGATTAAAAGGTGTATCATCTGTCTGCGTTGTTGATGGCAGTCTCGAGTCATTAGTGCCATTAGCATTAAGCCTACCCCATCAATAACAGCCTGGATGAGTGATCTGGCTCCCCGAGAGAGTGATCCTGGGGCCGGGACAGCACAGCCAGCTTAGCCCTTGCTCTTCTGGAGTCCCTGATCTGCTTGGGTAAGTCTGTCCAGGAAGATGAGTAAGCTACAGTGAGAGAAATTAAAGAGAGATGAGGTGAAGCAGGAGAGAGAGAAAGAGAACAGGGACCTTCCTGTGTCAGAGCCGAGGTTAGATGAAATCTTTAAACTTAACAGACATGTTACTAGGAGACATTGCAGTGCATACAGTGGCGCCTGCAGATAAGGCTGTATGCAGTGTACCTACCATGAGCTCATCTACTGACATTCACCCAAACATGCCATCCATTATGTGATTTCTACATCAAAACAGATTTGGAGAAATTTAGCATTACTTCACTTGTTCACTCATGGATCCTCTGCAGTGAATGGGTGCTGTCGGAATGAGAGTCCAAACAGCTGATAAAAACATTTGATCTGTGTTTATGTGAGAGAAAAACCAGCCAAAGTCCATCAATTAATATCTTCTATAGCAATAAGCTGCGGGATTTTAACAAATTATTGTGATGTTTTTATCAGCTGTTTAAACTCTCATTCTGACGGCACCCATTCACTGCAGAGGATCCACTGAAAAACAAGTGATGTAAAGCAAACCTTCTCCAAATATGTTCCAATTATGATTCAGACACCTTTACATCCTTTGTGGCCTGAGGGTGAGTAGATATTCAGAACATTTTGGGGTGAAATATTCCTATAATTATAAAATAATTAAGTTGGGTCAGTTCTTTCTTTTCACTGAACTGGCCAAACATGCAGAATGGTCTGAATTGATTTGCATTAATTTGCACTGCTTTCTTTTAGAATTATCTAAAGCAATTTCTCAGTCAAGTTACTTTAGAACAAACTGCTGGATGAACTGGATATTAATCTACGATTGAAACAAAAAACTATGTTTGAATAACTGTCATTTGCTTCACAGTTGTTTTCCTATATGGACATCTTCTGTAGATGGATGAATTTTTCATTGCTTTTTGAAATTTTGGTTTTAAAAAGTTTAAAACGTAAACTAGAGACTCTTTCATTGTGCTAAGGTGTACTGTTGCTCTCATTGAACGTTTGGTCTGAATAGTCTAAAGTCTTTAAAAACGTGCATAATAGTGATATATTGTAGAAAATGAAAAAAACTCTTCCTAGTTGGACTGTTAAAACTAGCATATACTTTTTAGTGCAAATATCCCTTCTGTGCATGTACCCCCTCAGATGAAATCCTGCTGGCATCCATGCTGTTTACATGTTGACAGTGGTTGGAGTCACTTTGTGTTGCAGTGTAAGAGTATGTTGTGTGTCTGGAGCAGTACCTTAGCATTAACATGTATTCACTTGGCTGTCATCATGGTGGTTACAGTAACAGTAAGGAATGAGTTGTGTCGGTGTGTCGATATGAGTGTAGTTGACACCCACCACACTGGCTGCAGAGCTTCCCTCTGACGATCCCATCGCAGTGCACGTCTATCACAGTGAGCGTTGCTGTCAGTCAGTGTCTCTGCTCTGAAGAGCTTCCAGACATAGAAACACACGTACTAGTGTATTCACTGGTGTGCTAACTGACCACAAGCAATTCACACGGGGTCTTTTAAATGTAACTACATCATTAGGCACACATAGAATCAATCTACACACTGATTGGAATAGGATTTTAAACCAATACGATTTCTCTGGGTGAAAAAAAGCTGAAAAAAGCTACAAAGCAGAAATAAACATCAAATGACTGGACACAGGTGAATTACATACAATATCATTAAATTCAAATTTCAATCCATTTAATTTGACCCAAAACAATCACTAATTGTTGAGGCAAATACAAACAGGCTAGAAGGTACTAATATACAGGCATTTAAAGGCAATCAGCAATTCTTTCTGCAAAATTCTGTGAGTGCAGATTCAGGTCAGGTCTACACATCATCCTATCCTAAGCTCTTTCATATCTGTAAGTTAAACATAGCATGTGTCAGCACAAAACATAAGGCCAGTAGGTGAAATACAGTGGATTTGCACTGGATAAGAAGGTCAGTTTATTGTCAATACCCGTGGGTCAGCCATTTTGGCTCTGAAAACAACTGTCAGTGCCAGAGGGTGAAGTATTTTGGTTCTACAGCTCGTCGTGAATTGCAGGACCATCAGTCTGGTCCAGTGCACCTATCATGAGCAATGCCCCAGTGCTGCTGTCCCTGACTAGTATAATGAAGGAATGATCTGCATAGAAGATTTTTGGCTTGTCCACATCCTCATCCTCATGCATACCATCCTTGCTGCCGGACTCAGGGGCCAGCTCGAGGGACGTCCAATGCAGCACGGCTCCCAAGTGGAGCTTCCCCCGTCCCAAGCTTGATGCAGTGGAGAAATCAGCTGATGTCTTGTTCCACGCATCTACCAGGCCCAATGCGGCTAGCTGCTTCTGAGAGAGAGCAAGGAGTGGAAAAAAACAGAATTAGGGAAAAAGAGTGCAAGAAAACAGAATTTACTGCATTTTCGTACAAAATTATTTCTGATTCAGAAGGCAGGTAAACACTAAGCCCCAAAATCCTTCTCCGCTCCAAATGACTAAGATGGTGAATGAATGAATGAATGATGCATTTATATAGTGCTTTTTTTATTGTGTTTTGTTGTACAACTACACAATCATGTGGTGGGGGGGGGGTGGTTGGGGTCTCTCCTCAACCACCACCAAACTCAGATTTGTGATAAACCAGATTTGGTGCCAGCACCAAACTCAGATTTGTGCCAAACTCAGAATTAAACAATGCAGACTACACGAAAGAAAAACTCAAATATGAGCCAATAGAGACTTTGAAAAATTAAACATTCATGCCCTTTTATGACTCCCAATGCTGAAAATGGAAAACACACACACGCGCACACACACACACACAGAAAGAGAGACCAGTCCTCGTCAGATAGGTAGAAAGGACAAATGAAAACAAAACAAAAAAAGTGTCACTGTAAATCAATAATGTTTCAAAAATTCGGTTGTTTCCCCTCTTCATTGTCTCCCCTTTATTTTAGAGGCATGACAGATGCCCTTGTTGGCGGTGCGGGCGGTACAAAGCATGCGACAGGAGCTGAAGACGGTGGCCGAGGGAGAGCTGCTTATGAATAATTTAAAAAAAGATCTCTCTGACCTCGGCCTGCTTTTGTTTTCCTTTCAGATATGAATTTGGCAGAAAGATGCTCACTGACAGGTAGTTTATATTCTCCCTGGATGAGATCCTGGATAAAAAAAAGTTACCCGCACAGAGAGTGAGAGACTATGAGGGAGATAGCGAAATGAGGAAGAGGAGATAATAAGTGAACTGCTGTGGGAAGATTGAGAGACACCCAACATGTTTGTGAAAGCCGAGACCGAATGGCAAGTGCTTTAACTGAATGATTAAGCACTCTCGCCTAAATGACTATTGTAATTAAAACAGAGCGCATGCACACTCTATCTTGTTGCAAAAATGATGCGAGCTCACTGCGAATGGCTGAGTTGGTGTGCTAGCTAGATTTGTGCAAAACTCAGAATTAAAGAATAGGCTCCAAATCAATGAATAAGTTGGAAACCTAATTGAATTGTCCTCACCTGACAGGAAGTTAAATTGGAACTTGATTTCATTAGAACGACAGAACTGCAATTCAACAAACTAATGCATTCTGGGAAAGAAAATTTCTATAAACATTTATCTTTACACTTAAAGCAAGGCTTGGTCTAATTTGCTTTTCTAATTAATAACGTGAAAACTACAGTATGCATTTATTAGAATTCATTTAATCTTACTTATTTAAATTGAGTGGAGATCTGACATGAAGCGAGTGGGAGAGAGAGAGAGGGATGGGATTGGGAAAGGTCCATGAGGCGGGATTCGAACTCAGGACACCCAAAGCACAAATGCACCATGATACAGTATGTTGGTGCACTGCCCACGAGGCTATTAAACTTGAACTCAACATTCAGACAAAACACATTTCTGCATTCCACTGGTTCTGCTGGTTTCCCATAGTTTTTCTGTGTAAAAGGACATCTTTGACTTTTGTGCAGAGTCTCGCACATGACATGGCATTGTGCTGAAGTCAAGACTTCTTATGGGACACTTCATCCCAAGGTTTTTTTTCCAAATTAATAAAATGTTATTTAAATGTGAGTTTGGCCATCAGTATTAGAGATTTTACTATTTTCCCATTCAAGTAGACAGGAGTTGGTCTTGCATGCCTAAAATAGCTGTCCAAAATATGGCCACCGAGTGAACTGGCTTTTCTTCGAAAGGGACTTTAAAGTAATTCTGCATCCTGTTTGCTACCTCAATTCAAATTCAGCAATTAAAAGCCATTCTCAAGTCAATTCTGAATGGGTGCACAACACAGGCGCTGGCATAGTGATTTGAATCAGAGGTTGTTAAAGGGGAAAAAAGGAGGAAAACAACAGAAAGATGGACAGAGAGGTTGATAATGAGGCAGAGAGGTGGGGGAGGCTGTCACCTACGCGAACACTGCTCGACCCTCTGCGGTTCTCTCTCTCTCTACAGTCTCAGCACACACCTGCACTAATGCACTTCTATTGTCCTCATCCATTATTCTCCTTCACCTACCTCTTTCCTCCATCACTTCATCACTGCCTCATCCTATCGGCCGCTCAGCCACCTCTGTGGCATCCTCATCCCTCATCTGACCATCCGCCGCTTGTTTAATTCCTCTCTCGCCTGCTCTTATGTGCTCCCTGTCTTTTTCCCGCTCTGATCCGAATGTCCAGGCTTGTATCTAAGCACGTATTTATGTTTGGGAGAGTGACGGTCTTTCCTCTCTGTCTCCTGAGGCTTTCTCACCCTCTCTCGTGGCTTTATGTCCTTGCTATTCAGGCTGACACCGCATTGGGTGAATTTATTTCCCTTTAATTAATTCTCTGTGTTGTCTCCGAGGGTTTTTCCCTGCATCTCTCCAGCTTTCCCATTGTAACTTTGATGTTTTCCGGCACTATAGATGCAGATCCGCTCCTTGGCGACGTAGCCTTGACCCGAAGCAGCTTGTTGCCGCAACCATGACATGGCGCCGTGTGTTACTACGACAATGCTGTCTCCAGCAATTAGAGTCACATGCAACATTAGCAGACGTCTCCCAGCCTGCATTGTGACAGGCTCTATAAATAGCATGCCTCTTTCTTTGTCTAGCTCCATCTTGCTCTTTCTCCTTGGGATGGCGGCACCTCCCGGGATGTACAGATTTGCTGAGGTCACTTCATTTTTAAAAACAATCAGCATTTAAATATTCAATGTGGGCTGTCGTCGTGCAAGCATTCACCCTAGAAGACCCCGGGGCCCGACGGCCAAAAAAATGCTCATTTCGCACTCATTTCGCATATTCACTTAATCCAGACCAAGATGCTACACAGCTATTAGCTTTGAGTCATTTGAAGCTAGTGAAGCTTGGCTTCGCTTCTACAAAATCCAATGGAGCTCACAGGACGCCCTGAAGGGGTACAGGTAAAACCTCTCTAGGTGCAGTGAGCCCCAAATGAATTAATGACACGTTTGCGAAGAAAAGACATGCCCAGCAGGCATCTGGACTGAGTGATGGGTCTGCAAATGAGTACAGTAGTTTCTGCACTGGAAACAGATGAAAGGAGGCTAATAAATATCATGTAGTAATATGGCACACAGACTCCCAACTAATGCAGTAAATGTGATGGGCAGATGGAGGAAAACGAGAGAGGGAGAGAGATGGAGCGAGGAGGAGGGCTGTGTAAACATGGTTCAGCTCTAATGCTGCTCATTGGGTGGAAATGGAGCGTCTCTATTTTCCTCTCTTCTCACTCTCTCTTCCCTGTCTGTTTCTTTCTCAAGCCAAAGTTTTCCAAATGCCGCCTATCCATGCGCTCCATTTTTTAGCAAACTCTGTATTATACTGTAGCGCATACATCAATAAACACAACTACAAAAACATACAGCTCATGAATAACGCACAAGAAGAAACAGCCCTGGAGTCGACTGAATGTTGCATTTTCTATACAACATGATGGTGCATGGGAATGTAAGGGGTGGAGATGGCCCAGCAGCGGCATACTGTATGGAGCAACTCCAGCAACTGTTTAATTCAGCCTCGCAGCATCACGGCAGTCAGTTCGCCTTTCACTAAATGTCTTGGATATTATTCAGTGGCAGAGTTCTTTATCACGGTCAATGACTTATTTACATTTTCTGTCTCTCTTTTTCGCTTTCGTCCCCTTCTTCTTCACACAAAATATATATATTTTTTGTTTGTTTATCCTTTACATCACACTGTGTCACAAAGCACTTCACACTGTTTATCAGTTTCCTGGAATCACAATCCCAACAACTGCACACAAGAGTAACTGTGTTAAAACAGAGCTGTGTTGAAATATTAAATGGATATATTACATTTAGAGAAATAGTGTCAGCAACTTTGACATTTCATTACAAATGCTAATGACAAACAGTGCTGGGAAAACAAGCACTGATTCCAAATTGGTTAAATATATATTTAAAAATGAAATTTTTTCGGGATAATTTCTTTTGAACTGAGGCTCAATGTAAATAAACAGTGTGATCAATGCTAACCCATATCCAACTGAATGATTCTTATGAGCAGGTTGCACAGTGAATCAAAAAAACTTCTGAATCAATGGAAGCAGCGACAGAACCCTCCCCCAGGGGGAGCCTCAACTTAAGGTGAAAGATACATAATGTAAGGGTCACCCAGCGTGGCCATCAGGGGTCTGCTAACAGAAATAACTGTTATAAGAAAAATCACAGATAATTTATAAGGCAAAGATCATTTTACAGCACTAAAACATTTATTTGGTATGTGTATAGTTACTTCATCAGGGTTACTTCATCCTAAAAATTGAAAGTGTTGTCATTAATTATTCACTCATGTCGTTCCAAACTCAGATCTTTTCATTCATCTTTAAAACACCAATGAAGATTGTAAACCTGCGAGATGTTTACTTTGATGTGTTCTATGCATGTGACTTGATCAATGTTTATACGTAAATGAAAGCCTAAATTAAATCTGATCATGCTATGAAGCAATAAACCCCTTCATTTATATAGATATACTTATGAACTTTAAGCATCAATGATTTGATGTAAAAGACTTCCAATGTAGGGACAGAAATCTCTTAGGTTTCATTAAAAATATTTTTGCGTGTTTCATCAAAGTTTTAATGGCTCTGGAACAACATGAGAGTAAATGATGACAGATTTATTTATTTATTTTTAATTATGAATGAATGACAAGTGATTCAACGATTCAGGGGTTATTTTATGAAAAATAATGAATTGATGTGTTAATTTTTGTTTATTTAATATAGATTATTAGACTGCATTTATGACACTTCTGTGCTTCATTCAAATGTAATTACATCTATTTCTGAAATGCTCTGTTGACGACTGAAATTATCATATGGTGCCAGACTGATAAGGGCAGAAAAACTCAAATACAATAAATAAAAAATAAGCACAGTGTCTTATTTCCATTTTTTCCTCTTCAGAAGCACTAAAAGAACCATTAGTGTAATTAATAGAATACAGTTACATGGCTGGCAAGAAATATTTATGACAGATTATTATAATAAATTCCCTTGCTTTTGGCAAACGTGATGAAGGTTTTAGGAAAGCCGGTTCTAAACTTCAATAAATTATAATTTTATTATATATAATAAACAGGATGTGTCAATATTTGTATAAGCATTTTATCACGGTGTGGTTCTGTGCTCTAAAACACTTGTCTAAACACAACAGGCTTTTCCCAAGTCCTGGCATACACACCACATCCACTTCATGACCTCATCAATGAGTGTGTATGTTAGCTTGACTTCCTCTGTCTCTCTGGCACACACAGAGAACTGTGCAATCCAATTACAGCCACACTGGCATCCACAGGCCTTGGCACGCTACATGTGTGTGTGTTTGTCAGAGAGTGAGAGTGTTTTCTGTGTATCCCTGCGTCAGACTCTTAAGGTCAGTGTGTCTGGCTGTGTGTGTTTGCCAGGCATCAGGCAGACGGTGACCCCTCGACCCCTCGTGCTCGTTATGGAGTCCAGACTCAATCTCTTGTTAGCGGCTATCGCCTGGCACTAACCGTTGCTGAGCTCTGGCCCCGCTGCCTCACCACCAGAGCGGATATTTTTATCCAGCTCACCCGCTCTCCTGCCCTTTCCCTATCTCTCTCTCTCTCTCCAGCACTCAACCCCATTCCACCTCTCTCACAACCACTCACCTCTCCAGCTGCACGTCAGTCCAATTTGGGTCATCCTGCCCCGAGCCGGGCCCCCGTAGCCACGCAGCACGACTACATTAGTGCGTATGCAAGCACACGGATTGGAAATCAGGATAATGGCAGCTCCTCCTGAGACCGAAGACGTCCACGCAGGAGCGTGACAGAAGGCCTAGAGCGACTTGAGAGTGACAGAGCGTCAGGCGGCCATGTTGGAGGCTGAGGCTCTGAGGCGAGTTGAAACGCTATTAACGCCTGGAGATGGAGGCTGTGTTTGCTCACTTCGACCCGATCGGAGAGGGAGCAGGAAGCTGCACTCGGCACGCCTCTTCTGTCACTGCCCATATAAAAGCAGAGGAATCAAGTGTCTCTGACCTACGGTCATATTTCTTCAGATACTACAAGACAGAGAGTGTGTATGTGTGGCAGAAAAAAGACAAAGCCAGATGAGAACATGAAAGAGCGGGGAAACAGAGAGAGCGAGGGAGCAGCAGGAGGACTTGTCAGAGAAGTAATACAGCTCTATTCATGTCATGCAGCCGTGGCAGGACTTTTCGGCCTCTTTCCGCACGCTGGGGCATCACTTATGTGAACTCAGCAAGTCCAAAAAAGGGAGTCATGTCTGGGCTGTCGGTGGGTTTTTTAAAGCAAGCTTCTAGGTCTCTCTTGGGCATCCTTACCGCTCATGTTAATGTCAAAATCTTGTTCTTCTGAGCAGAGCTGCATAAGCGGACATGGCATGCGGGTGCTTATATTTCTCACCTGACATTACTAGACTAACAAAATGCTGCGCCCCACTACAGCGACCATTCACTTCTCTGTGTGCCCTGGGAACGGTTGTGCCCCACTTGACCTGTCTAGTTCAACAACTGTCATTTTTGTTGTACCTTTTTACTCTATCTGTGTTTTTTAACCTCTGCTTCTCTGAATTCTTACCCTACTCTGTCACTGGACACCTACTGACATATTTGTCTTGACATCTGCTGTCCACCACGAGGATAAAACTAACCTTGTGGTTCAGAAGGTTTGTCACTGCCTGCAGCATTAACCAGGGACAGTGACCCTACAGCAGGGGTTTTCAGAATGGGCAAAAAATTTGAGAGAAAGACAAAAAATGTATCAAATAGAGTTTTGGCGCTCTAAGAGTTAACTTATGCACTTTAGATATTAAGGAAACATGTTTAATCCTAACGACTTCTTCATACAAACTGAAACATTCATCAAACTTAAAAGGATTATTTAATTTTAATTTCTAAAGACTGATCTTGTGACATGTTATTTATTGTGATCTTATTTATATAAATAAAAGATTACATTTAAATGAAAGAAAATACAATTATATATGATATACAGTATCATTATCTATTATGAATATTTATTTTTATACCATTTAGAATCTATAAAACTATATATTTTATATGCATTTTTTATATTAATTCATTTATTTTATATATTAAACCTTATCTTGTCTGAAGAGAAATCTGTTGTCCTGATGTCAATAAAGGGGATGGCCTTTTCTATATATATATATATATATATATATATATATATATATATATATATATATATATATATATATAATATATGTGCTGTCAAATGATTAATCATGATTAATCACATCCAAAATAATATATATATATATATATATATATATATATATATATATATATATATATATATATATAATTTCTCCTACTCTTCAGTTTGATTTGGAAGTCACACAAAGTTATCTGTGTTAAAAATGTGCAAAAACGAATTCTTCAATTGTCAGTTTCATCATGAAAGTCACAAACACACACACGAATAACACATTCACCTTATACACACATTAAAATAGATGCATTCATAAAAAACTGAGCAAGAAAACAAGTAAAGATTAAAAAATAAAATATTTCACAGATATGGGAGGACAAAAAAAGAGAAAGAAAATAAGAAGAATAAGACATGCAAATATTAAAAAGAGCTAAACAGGGAATATGAGAGTTTGACAAAGAAAGAGTGAGAGAAAAGAAAAGGGGCGAGACAGGAGATGAGCTACAGGGACTCTGACCAGCTAGAAATGAGAGCGAATGAGAGGGCAGACACAAAGATTGAGCTGGTGGATGAAGTGATGAATAAAGAAAGGGAGACGACAGATGAGTGGGAGGATCCAGTGGACTCCAGGCAGGAGATAGATGAGCTGAGGTCAGACGCTGAGAGAGGGAGGATGGAGAGAGAAAAGACGAGACAGGAAAGAGAAAAGGATGGAGAAAGAAGACCGAGCTGAGCGTGGAGAGGAAAGCCAGCAGCACATGTCACAAAATCATTCATCAAGCTCCAAAACACTTCACCTCCGTGATCCACAAGAAGAGCGTGCTTGACATATCCACCCACCGCAAGAAACCAAAGAATCCAAATGTGTTACCCACGAGCCAATCATACCAGACACGGTCTCATCCACTGAACTCAACAGCCCAAACAAGCCCGTCACTGTCACTCTCTGTCGTCCAAATCCAGATCTGTTCAGCAGTGCAGACACAACCATCTGTGCTATTCTAAAACTCTGTCACTCTTCGCTATCTACGTCCAGGCTGCTTCCTGTGGCCGAGATCTTGCCGAGCTCCTAACCCAGCATGGCATCTCTCTGAGGACCCAGGCCTAGAAGGAGCACAAATGTTTGGGATGCCAGGAGAGCCATTAGTCTGTATTGGAAACACTTAGAGGGATCACAGGCATGCAATTACAGGAAGACTTTCTGTTGAGCTCTGTATTGCACAACACCAATAGAGTACTGCAGCTGTGATGTTCAAACCCGGGAGACTAAAACACCATGGGGTTCCCTCAAGTTTTACTATGGGTTTTAAAATGGGGTTTTTCAATTTATGAGAAAAACAAGATCTGTGGTAAACATAAACTGATGAAACTTGGACATTTGCTCTAGAACGTAAATTACACCCATCCATACAAAAACAACGCAAAAGATTTCTTTGTGTTCATTTTAAAGTTACTTCATTTACATGCATGTTTAGGGTGTGTGCGTGTGTGCAATTTACTTTTCTATACATTTTCTAATTTGTTTATTGCTGTGATGGCAAAGCTGAATTTTCAGCATCATTACTCCAGTCTTCAGTGTCACATGATCCTTCAGAAATTACTCTAAGATGCTGGTGTTGAAAACAGTGGGGTTTCTTAATATTTAAACAATGATAATTTAACAATTACTTGATTTTTATTATAATTATAATTATTACATACCCCAAACTTCTACTGTAAATCTACAAATCTACAAAACTAACAAAACTGTACATCTACAGCAAAAGTGTCAGATGATGACAGTACTTATCAGACTCACTTGGCAGATCACATTAAATTATCTATCTATTATATCATAGAAATTCCTAGCATCCGCCTAAAACACCAGCCTCCTTCAGACTACCAGCCCAAATCCAATTTTTGTGCAACTCCAATTGAAATCCAATCATATTTAGATAGTCTGAACAGCAACAAACTACATGAATCTGATTTTTGCAAATCTGTTTCGAAATACATTCATACGTGGTGTGGAGTTCTATTCAAATCAGATTAGTGTTCAGTGTTCAGATCAGATTTAGCAAAGCTTTGTCACATTCTCATGCCACATGAAACGTAAACAGTTGTGATACCATGTATATGGACAGTCAGTCATCTAGATTGGATTCCAATCGGATATGTACAAAATTGGATTTGAACGAGGGAGTCAAACACAGACAATCAATAAAATCTAGTTTGAATTAAAATAATGCTTTTGCCTCCTAAAATGTGATTCAATATGGTTTAAAATGGACCAAAATTAACATGGCATACAGTACCAAATATTTAATGAATTTAAAGGAAATAATCATCAAAAGATAACTTCTTGTCCTTTTAATGATTAAAAAAAACTCTGTAATCTGCATCTTGTTTACAGGTCAACAAAGCAACACTCTCAGCCTGGTATTGTTCAAAAAGAGAGCAGCACAAGAAAGCAATGGAAGTACTTACAATGCACATCTGAAGAATGTTTTAAAGAATCAAGACCATAGCTCAGTGTCCTAACACACATAAAACCGCATTGCAAAGCCTGACTGCAATCTCAGTGCAAACACAATTTCCATTAAAAGGAAAATAGCTTTCCCACTGAATGAGAATAATCTATGACCTATGGTTCGTTCTCATTATGCTAATGTCATATCTGGTTATCTTCCATTAGCTTTCTAAATGAGTCTTATCTACATTGTATGTTAAGGATATTTATCTATAACTTAATGTTTTCAAATTGTATTTCACACATTTATAACAGCTGGATAGGAAGTGATATGTACAATATTTTGACTATTACCTGTAGATTGACCGTGCTGCTTATCTTGGTTTTCGGGAGGGATAATGCTACACTTGTGGAGTTCAGTTTCTCAAACCACTTCTCCACCCGATCCGGGGTCAGCAGACGGTCCAGTCGAGCCAAACTCTCCACATGAAAGGGCAAAAGCAGCACCATGCTGGCCTTCCCTTCCCACAGGCCCAGTTCCAACACCTGTACCATGTTCTCTATGTCTTCATAGTGACGGTATACACCTGGGAACACAAACATTTGCCATAGTTTGGATGTCTTTATTGTGTATTTCAATGACAAATAACTCGTCTTGGACTTACCTGATCTGTGCATCATGGGAACTTTGGTGTATTTTGTACCTAAGAAGCTACGCAAATCTTGGTTTTCATGGTAAAAGCCTCGATCCCAAAATCCTACCAAAAGAAAAAACGACAAAAAACACAAGTCGACAGTGAATAGATGAACATGACTTAGATGTCATGACCCGGACAAGCATTTTATCATTTTGACGTAAAGTGGTAGAACACATCGGGTACAATTATCTTACAGACAGACTGTTTGGATCTGAGGCTTTGATGAGACCATACAAAGGATTATTACAGACACCATGCCAGAAAAAGAACCAAAAATAAAAGAAAAGCCGAGAGGAGGGGTGCAGGGGAGGCAGAGGCATAGGACATATTATTACAGCCCATTACACCCATTAAATTCACTGACAAAGATGAGATTCGATAAAGAGACTATTAGCAGTATTATAGTCACAATTTCTTTTCACCATATTGGATTAGTCAAGGGAAAGATAAAGAATGAGCTAGAAAGAAAGTGCGAAAGAAACAGTATCAAGTTCTAAGGATGATTGCAAGACAATATAGGGTTAAACCAGGCCGTGTTATTGTATTTCGCGGCACCAGAAGCAGTATAATGCTCTTGAACAGGAGACAAGAGACACATAAGACATTCAACAGTCTCTGCAACTCAATTTGGACCTTGCCAATTGTTATTTGGACCTGCACTGGCTCCAAAAAGTATTACAATTAAGACACGCTTAAAATGTCTGAATCTCATTGCGTCAGATACAAAATGTAAAAGTGTCACCTGCCAAAATTAAGCTAGAATTTTTTTCTATTTTTTTTTATGCCATTTTTACAATTGTTTATAAACAACAGATCCCAAGGACATTTTTAGCGAATGTGTTCACTAATAATGTGTCAAACCTAGCTGAGTCACCACCAGCACGAACATGGACATTAAAGCTACTTTTAGAGCATGTACCTCTTTCATAATTTCATATTCAATTAAATGCTGTTCTTTCAAGCTTCCAAAGAATCCTGAAAAAGAAAATGTAACATGCTACTGTTGCTGTTTTTAACATTGATAATACTAAGAAATGTTATTTGAGCATTAAACCTGAAAATTAGAATGATTTCTGAAGGATCACATGACACTGAAAATTCAACTGTGCTTGTGTTATTAATTTTTGTAGTTGCACTTGATTTATATTTTTTTTATCTGATGCAATGGCATTCATGCATCTTTAAATGTGGCTAATATGTTCAAAAATATATTTTCGGGGTTGCTGAATATTTTACCAGCATTAGATGTATCTCTAGCCCCATTTTTTTCAATTTGGTGCTAGTTTTTCACTTTCTCATCAAAGTCACCTGATCGCACTTATGTGTTTATAGCTGCAGTTTATCCAAGCCTCAGTTTTGATGTGCCTTAAAAAGGAATGTGCCACCCAAGATGAAATTTCCATAATCACCTTTAAACACTCCTAGTCCCAAAACCACTGCTTTCAGCATTAAACATCCTCCTCATGAGGAATTCAAAACATATTCCTTATGTATAATTAGGAATACCATTTACAAAACCAGAAAATAAACAAAACAAAGAGACAGAAACTAGGGTAGGATTCCTCTTCAAAGAAAAGAAAAGAGTCTCATTTCATAAACCCGAGACGAGTCGCCCGACTGTCATATATTATGAGAAACACCTGATCCTGTGTAGGGAAAGCAAACCTCTTCATTCGGCCCCGTGCCAAGCTTTGCATGCGCCTCAATAGTATGCTAGCAGTTCCCTATAAGCTTGTGAACGCAAGCCAAGAGCCAGAGCAGTTGGATTTCAATAATTACACAGGGGGATGAAATTTGATCAGCCTAAAGTTCAAAACACATGGCATGGTATCTGTCAGTTTTTATGGGGTGGCAAAGCTCTTGGAACTGCGAGCTAAAAGGGGAATTCTGCCATGCGAGTTTCTGAAATGCCACACAAGGATTCTTGTCACTGCGGTCTTGGCTGGCAATCAAAAGAAAGAAAACATCCTGGGAGATTCTGTGACTGAAAGAGAGAAACAGAATGACCCAAAGAGCATTCGCAAGAGAGAGACACTCATACCTTCTTCATTAATTACAGAGCATAAAGACAATGCAGCTATTGTGTGGCTTTGCATCTTGAAGCCTCTCTCATGCCCATTTTCAGTAATAACCGAGCCACAAACAATAAAGCTAAAACGCTGTGAATTAAAGTGCTTTCATCTTCTCTCCCGGGATCCTTTGGTGCTCGGAGCAGGGCTGCTGTTCGGGGGTGAAGTGTGTGCGCTTGTTTTTGGGGTTTGCTGTACAGAGCACAAAGGCTGAGGTAATGAGCTAGTGTGGTGGCTGCCACCATGACACACCAAGAATCGGCCTACAGTAACCTTTTTCTTCCCCCCCTCGCTCTTCAAAGCCTTTGACCATTCCCTCAAAAGTCTCTTATCGTTCACCTCTGTCTTTGCTTCAGTCCACACCTGTGGCTCTCAATTTGCCCCCTGATGTGAGCTCCAATCCAGTTCTCCATGGTGCCTGGCTATTTGTTTCAACGTACCAGGAATTAGGAATTGTCCATGCACCAGAGGACTGTAGCCAAGCCTACTATAGTCATTCCTGACAGGAATATCATCAAAAAATGTCTTTTTTTTTTTTTAGAGTACTGCATTTTAAAGATAATTTTGTAAAATCCAATTAAGCTTCATATATTTTAATCGGAAAGGGTTTCTGTTACTTTTTCAATGAATAAACCATTTTTGCACATGGACATGTGGAACAGCTTATAGGCAGTAGGCGATTAAGGTCACAGTTATGATAACTTAGGACATTAAAGAGAGAGACCTTTCTACTGACTCTGAAAAACACCAGAAGAAAGGAACCCAGGTTTCGTGCTCACCTGCATGAACATGCCATTGTCCTGCTGCAGGGACGCATGAGGAATGCAGATGTAGCCAGAGAAATTATCTGCAATGTAAGACGTCTGAGACAGGAAGGATAGCGGATTGTCCTTGGAGTGGAAAACCACAGAAAAGCATGTGTCCCCTCTGACGTGTTTAAGAAATTTCAAGTGCAGTAACATCTCACAGCAAGAACTGGCTGTTCATAAGGATGAGATGCACTGTAGTGCTTGAAGCAGACTTTTGATATATGGAAATATAATTTGCTGAAAGTGATAGAACATTACTTTTTTCAGTGAGTACATACATATACATATAGATACGGCAGTGATTTTCCAAATAAGACATGTTCCTAGATCAACATCTTCTGATAATTTTCCTGAGCATCTTCTGATTATTGTCCAAAAATATAAACTTAACCAATCCCTACCCCAAAACCTAACCCTACCCATCATTTATTTCTCAAATCAGTGGGAAATGATAGCTGATTAACAAGGGTGTAGAAGCACCTAACCCTGATTTTAAGCCTAAAACAGTTATTTCCTGGAAAGTTTTATCTCAATTCTGATTGGTTGATTGGAATGTTGATCCAGGAACAGGTTAAACTTGATGAAAATCACGCTCACCATATGGATACGGTATTACAACTACTTTAATTATTACTGTTATAAATAAAGTAAATGATCTGCACAAGGCCGGTGTAATTTTAAACACTTTTCCTCATAAAACATTTGTAATTTAAGCCTAATGCTTAAGCCTAATTTTTTTTTTTTAAACCTCCAATCCAAATCCACTTGGCTCAAAAGTCTGAAGCAGGCACATGCATGATTGAGCAGATTTCAGGAGAACAGAAAAAACTGCTCTCAGATTAACACCAAGAGTAAAAGTCCACAAACGACCCATCAGAGAGACAATGAAAAAGCTTCGGACAAAGTTAATATTACACTGGCGACTAAATGAATTACTATAGAACCCTGAAGCGGTGTGACTACTGACTGCCTTTAAATTATAAATCCAAACTATGAATTCCATTTTCATAATCTCATTCACAGGGCCCAATCTATTGTCTGATCTAATTTGTATATTTCATCGACTGAATTAATGAACTTCCACTGACTCCTGCTTCTTGCTTGCGAACGAAAAAAAAAAAAAGTAATTAAGTCAAAACATAAAACAAAAGAAATTAATTAGATTGCTTATCAGCCTAAAATCAATCCAAACTTTATTTCCTGTTGCGTTTGGTAGTAGAGAGAAGCTCTCCTCCTACCGCATCGTTCCCATCGCTCTGTGTTTAAAATAGGATCAAAGCACCTGCCAGTATTACTCAGACAAAGAAATCGATGAGTAGAACAAGACTTCAGCATGTGGGTGAGACAATGCACAAATGAGAGTAGAACAGTATATAGCACCGACATGCTAAAAACTCATTTTAAGCCCTTCAAGCATATTTAACATCTCTTCTTAAAAGTGACAAGAAACTTAAGTATCGCTGAACTGTGTCTGATTTGACGTGGTACTGCATGTACGGCACAGCTTTTGTGCAAAAACAATATTAGTATTACAGCTCAATAATAATAATAATAAGACAGGAAAACCACTCTCTCGAGCATGTCCAAATAATTTCCTTTCACTTCAAAAATGCATGTAGATGGGTTCAGGGTTTAAAAAAAAAAAACTAAATCAGTGCCTTGGCCTAATACTTATCATGCAAGCTTTTACATGTTGAACCATTGTGCTCATATGATTGACACAAATTTAAATCGACTCGCATGGGGGAACGCATGAATTGATAAAAATTCATACTTTGAATGCACTATAGGTTTCTTTGGATAAGCGTGTCTGCTAAATGCATTCATATGGACCAAAACAATATCGATTCTGTGCATGCATATGCACATTTCTGCATGCATGGATTTGAATAACCATATTTATTTCAGAAATGAAAAGACAACGCCCTGTAAAAAATTTAACTGTTCATTTTCCAGTTACGAAACCTTGTCAGACCAACAAAATTACCCCAAATGTTGCACCAACTAGTCAAACACAGTTGACAGTTTATTAGTGATAGTCAGGTGACAATAATGCAGTACTCAGTTCACGTATACAGATTCATATAATTTTTAATAGCAGGAAGTGATTGCAATGTATGCAGTTAGACGAATAGTATTGTATGAAGAATACAGCCACTCACTGGAGGGCAGGACATGCAGACGATCATTACTAAATTATTTAAGATGACACACCACCTCTCCCGGGAAGATACATAGGCTCTTCTGGAGATGGTTTGTCATCAACCTTGCAGGCTGGGTGTGAAGGAGAATGCATGTCTGATTTATAAAAGAATCATTCTTTTGAACCGATGCTTGTATTAAATACTTTGTTCACAGAGCATAAATCACTTGAATGTAGTTCGGAAACTGTAACGAAAACTGTATTGAAATGATGAATCTTTTATTCCAACCAATTTGTTCACTAAACGCCAGTTCGCTAAAATAAATCAGACTTCCCTGCATGAATGGAAACAGGTGTGTATACAATACACAAATACATCCGAACACATAAGTAAACGCGTGCACTTTACAGGTGCATTTGCTACATCAACATAAATCACTACAATCACACACACACTTGTATGCTTTGCACACCCCCTAAAGTGTGATACCTTATCCTCCAAGCAAATTTTCACCTTCAGCATCAGTCGTGCAACTGCTTATGGTTCATTTATCAAGCAGCAGCACAATCTGTACTAGCTAGTTCTCCAGCACGCAAGAAAGAGGAAGCCCAGCGGTGCTATGACCACTCTGTCTGATCCTGTTTGGCTCAAATATCACTCCTTGCCTTTTTTTAGATACAATATGAGCTGATAACTGTATTCACTCACCGATGACCTTGGAATTGGTAATGAAACTGGAATCCGAGAAAAACTCAAATGTAAAAAGTATTGTTGGGTTTTTAAAATGGTTAATGGTTGCCTTAAATTATTTGAGCTGCATTAGATCAATTAGTTGTCAATCAGAAATAAATAAGAATAACATAGGGTTGTGGATCTTGCTTAATCCCATTGATTTTTTGAATCAGTTCACCAAAAAGATAATGTTCATTGAATCTTTTTTGCATGTTGCATCATTATGCGAGCGAGTCACTTGAGTAAAGATTCAATGACTCGCTCAACAAGGCAGTCACTTTTTTGTGTGTGTGCTGAACAATAAGTGCTTTAGAACAAATCAGTTGAATAAATGGTTCAGTGACTAACAAATAGGCTGCGTTCCACTTTTTTAATGTCCTTTCCTCACTTCCCTGCATCTCGATGAACCGGATGTATGTCATTGATTATGGTGCACAATATACGTATAGGTATGCTTGGGCTGTTTAAATATTGAAAAGAGAATTCATATATCATAGAGTTGTTTGGGTTGGGGTAAAATAAGCGCGATCTGCGGTGACATCACTATCATGTTGCGTTGTGGTTTATGGAGCTGTCTACATATGAAGTAGACTCAGTCAAAATCGAGGGGTCAAGGGTCTGCCCATATAAACTTCCCTCATCCACTTCACAAAGTGAAACACACTTCAAAAGAGCAGCGGGGATTCCCCCAAGGGGAAGTGCTTAGGGAAGTTCAGAAGTGTGTGTCTAAAAGCGAAGTGGAACGCAGCCATACAAGCAGGCTCTTGTTTCATTCCTGAAACAAATCAATTGAATCAATAATTCAAATCCCACTTGAATTCATGATTTAAATCCCAGTGCTATTAGAATTTACATCAGTGCTCTTGGAACATCAGTCTGATTACAGAACTGGAATTAACCACTAATGTAATTTATACAATGCACATGTCTACAAATCTTTCATGACTACAATTCATTCAAAAACACTGATTAACTCACAGACAAAACATCGCTAAGAACTCAAATTATAGAAAATAACAGTATTCACTTCCCACAGGCCATTAAAGTAAAGCCAGGTTTTACAGTGCATCAGCTAAGGATGAGACCTTGAATTTTGCAATGCCGTCTGGCTATAGTCCAAACACATAATGGACCATAAAGCTTCAAGATTATACACAACTATCCTGATCCCCTAGCTACAGTAGACAAGCCATACCTTTTTAACTGTGTCTAATGGTTGTTCCTAAAGCATGGTATTCACAAAAGCTTTTCAGTCTGTCTTCGTGATATTCCCTGATATGCTATGTTATTTGCACTCAGTGATTAAAAAAAAGCCTTTCCTTAACCTAACTGTGTAACTTGGCACAATATCGTATTAGAATATAACTGTGCTCTTTTAGCTTTATTTGAAGTCAGCTGGAATAGTTTCCAGGATATTCTTCTCACCTCTAAAGTGCAGTGCATTGGCCAGGATCATGGCTCCAGGTTTGGTCTCCAGTGCCAGCTCCAGATCTGCTGTCTCTTCTCCATCCATCCCACTTTTAGCCCAGGACTTGAGCTTCTCCATATCAGTCTGTTTCTGTGCATCCTCCAGGGCCACATGCTGCAACCCAAAGTGGGTCTGGAGCTTCTCCAGAAAGCTCTTCTCCAGTCTTGGGACTTGTTTGGAAAACAGAGCGGAAGAACTGTGAAATGTGTAGCAGGTTCCATTAGCTTCATGCACAGATTTCAGTGCCTTGGTCAAAGCTTCTCCAACAGCCTCGTGTTTGGTGATCCTCAGGAGATCATGAAGCTGGCCTGCTGTGGATCCTTTAGCTCCACCCTCAAGAGCCAGCAGGGAGTTGGCCAACAGAAGTGGGGAGATGAAGGTGTTGGTCTGGGAACCATCGCTGTGGAGCGACCTATACAGCTGCAGCCCCAGGCTCCATGTGGGATGATGTAAGCTGGAGATTTCTGGCTGAGGCGAGCTTTGAACTTTATGTTCCTGTGGAGCAGATGACCAGACGCTCTGCAGAGCCAAAACTAGTAGAAACAAGAGAGGAACAGGAGAAATGGGCACCATTGCAGGACTGGAGAGGAAAGAGAGAGAAATATGAACATATCATTCCACAAATTCTAATTGGAGTCAACATGAAAATTAAACTGATCTCATTTACTTTATAAAACATATTCCATATTACATATTTGGGTAACCTGTGGCCTAGGGTTGTGGGTTTGAATCTCAGGCCAGCAATACCACAACTTAGGTGCCCTTGAGCAAGGCACCGATCCCCCAATTGCTCCCTGGGTGCTGCAACATAAATGGCTTCCCATTGCTCTGGGTGTGTGTGCACTTTGGATGGGTTAAATGCAGAACACGAATTCTGAGTATGGGTCACTCACCATACTTGACACTTTCACTTTTTTTTCAGTTTATATTTTAGATAATTAACTGCCGCACCAAATTTAAAATAATAAAATGTTTATCTTCTTGCTGCACCTCTGAAATTACTTTCTTTTCGATTGATGTCAACCACTTTTATTGTTCCTAATACTTAAAGGTGCTGTATGTAACAATGACAGCAAGAGGTTGAAATTAGTTGTGTAGTCCAAATTCAAAATATTGGAGATAGTCGTTCCTATCGCCCCCCTCCTCTTCAGACTCGATGCTACAGAATCTCTGACCCAATTTGTTTGCTAGCTTCCATGGGTGCAAGACATTGAGTTTTCCACCAACTGGCAACCCGGGGTTGTTGAAATACAATTAAGTAAATAGGCAGTGGGCGGAATCACACAGACCAAAACAAAAACAGACATTCTGACACAAAACACATTTCAGTGTTGAATATGGCTGCATCATATTGGAGAAACAAATATTTGAACTTAGCATGTTTCTAAAATATCTACAAACATATTATGCCATTTTTATGCTTTTGTACAGTCAAAAAAATTACATACAGCTCCTATTATTCTATAACTTTTCATGCTTCTATTAAATATTCAGTGGGTAAAAAAAAAAAAAAAAGTATCCCATTTTAGTATATATTTTTACTGCATCTACCAAATACAAATTGATGTTTAAGTACTGAACACTGAGGATGGATTTTGGTCCTGTATGGCTTCAGGAACACCAGCCTCTTGGACACTCTCCAAAATTGTTTGATTTTAATTTATTGTTTTAATTATATTACTGGCATACATTCAAGCACTGTTTACCAATCTATATCAGTTTTACATTAGCAGTGCCTTCGGGAACCTCAACTCAAGGCCCCGGGATCCAAGCCATAACCAATCTCAAGAAAAGAAAAAAAAAAGATTCTCAGTCGCCTTTAAAAATGACTGTGGTAACCAGAGTTTCTGTTATGTTTCTGTCATAATAGAAATGTATCAATGACAAATAACACTGAATGAGAATTAATTTCAATTTAACATTATTAACAACTGGGTAGACAAGGTATTCTGGCTGAAAACAAGGTTAACATGGTATTTTTTTAATAAAGCTCCCTCTTCTGACAATGTAATCCCGACGTCATGATAATTTTCCATACAGCTGCGCTGCTGAAAGGGCATCTCACGGCCTATACATCACTAAAATAAACTTTAAAATCCTCTTAAATCTAAACCATAAACCGAACGGCGTCCTCCGGAAATTTCGCTTTATATCCGCGAGAGATCACAGAAAAGACAGAATAAACAAACCCCTTAAATAACAGCAGACGCTGGAGGATATTATACAGGCGGAACAGTAGATGTTGGTTCTTGCGCTTGCTGAGCGAGCGCAGCTGTTCCGTCTGCTCGGAGAACTGAGGGGCAGAAAACAAAGTGAAACAAGTTCCTTGTTTGCTTGTACCGTTAATTAATTAAAGCTTACTTCTTTCTTCCGATTTCTTCCGCGGGGTTTGAGCTGAAAGGAACTGACGGGGCAGGTTCAGACGTGGCGGAGGAGGGTCTTTTCACAGTTTGCTTACTTTTCCTCCAGCCGAATGTATTCTCTCTGGGCTCAATCCGGGTATTTTTTCCTCTTTCCAGAAATCTGGCACATTCCATTAACCTTCTTACAATAACTAAACAATGATGGTGTCGTTTTCCTCCTTATCAGTGTTATAAAATTAATTAAAAAAGATTTCAAAACGCGTAGTTTTTTTCTGGTTTGACCTGCAAAAACCACTGTCCAGCTGCTGTCATTTAAATTGTCTTTTAGTTTTTTTATTTCACGCAACCGGTTGCTTCCCTCCTCTAGGAAAGCCTGTAGTTGCAGTAGCGACCGAAAGGGGGCGCCCGCGATCTACACCGCCACGGCCAAACATAAGGTCGACTTGTCCCATAATAGTGTGTCATGTACACGCCTGCGAAAGCGTTAAACACACTCCTCTTCGTCCTGATTTACATTTCGAGATCCCAGTTTTGGATTTCGGCTGACATTCTCCAACATCCTCACAGAAAGCATTTATTTATTTTTTAAAGGTAAAGTTCAAGATTAGTCAAGTTAAACAGCAAATTGATCAATGAGCAGATAGCACTAGCAGACAGAATCAATTGATGTTCAGATAGTCAGAGAGGGTGGAAAAGGAGGATCAGGCCTGAAGACAGACTCAGATCACGGCAAACACGCCGCAATACTAAACAGCCTGCCGGGACATGACAGTACATAGACTCTGCCAATTACTCCTCTAATCCACATCACACTCTCAGATAGTCGTCGACAAAGCACACGCTGGTGAATACACAAGTACACACAATGCCTCTGTATGTCTCTCACACACATACGCTACTGTAGCTTGCACTCATATGCTGTGATGGGTAATTAGACATACATGCTGTGCATATGTTTTTTGAATCTAAAGCTGTCAGAGGCCTCACGCATCATATCTAGTGCATTCACCCCCAACGCACACATACTGCCAGCATGCTGAATGGAAAGACGCCCCTCCTTCACACACGCGCACTCACAGTAATGATGACTAATGTGTGACTGGTCATGGCTGCTTGCTTTATGTGGAGGATAGGGCTTATTGGTGTAACTGGATATGTCTTAACCATCTCTCTGGGAGCTGCTGCCTTAAGGACCTTCGCAGAACATCACAGTCATTGGAGCCTGTAATTAGTTGCCCTTTCATACTGGTCTAGAATCACCCCCTCCCTGTTTCCAAATCAAAACCTCAGCCGTTAAAAGAGAAACTGTTAAACCGATCAGGTTATCACAGTCAGCCGAGCCTATAATGAGCGGCTTTCACAGATACACTGGCCCAGATGATCCAGCTGCCCGCGGCTGCTTCGCACCTAAACGAGTCTCTCGGGAAACCGCAGAGATCTGTGGACACCCTGTGGGAGATTTGCATCTTCCAGGGGTCTCACCTTTCACCGGTGTGACATCTTTACCCTTTCCTTTGCTACTAGTATATCCCAGCCTTTGACCTCCTAGATGCACATTGACACCATTAATGTTCATTCCACCCCTATGGTTGTAGTAATGCATGGCCCTCCATTAATGTTCCCTCACATATCAAATGCCATCGCAGGATCTTATTTCTCTTCATCAGGCCAGCCACGTACTATATTAGCCTTGCAGGTTTATGAGTTAAATGTTTGGCTTCAGGGCTAAAAAGGAAATGTATAGCTTGTTTAAGAAGATTTCAACTAATCTTCTGAGGCTTGATACAGAAATTAATATGTCCACTTAATAGACAGATGTAAAAACATTATAGACAGTTTTGACTTTGAAAAGGAACAACCCAGAACACCCTAGCAAGCGCATGGCAACTAGAAATATGCCAATATAAAAATCCTGGCAGATACAATAAGCCAAAAATTATTTTTATGTTCTGACCAGTAACCAATAAATGACTGGTAGTAGAGAAATTTGAATATTTAATCAAAACCAATTAAACATTTTTTATTCACATTGCTAAAACTGTGTTCCTGTAGTTCAATTAGTAGAGCACTGCGCCATCAAGCGCAAGGTTGGGGGTTCGATTCCCCGGGAACACATGATATGTAAAAATTGATAGCCTGAATGCACTGTAAGTCACTTTGGATAAAAGCGTCTGCTAAATGTATGAATTTAAAACTAAATTGCTTAAAGTCAAATAAAATTCCACTATTTCATTTAGGCATTATAACATTATAATGTACAGTATCAAAAAACAATATACTTTTTTTTTTTGATTTCTTTAAAGATTACACATCTTACATCGCTATTAAATTAGTAGTGTTTTTAAGATTACATTTGCGTAAGCATTGCATGGTGGCAATGGTAATCTAAATGTAAAACTAGAGGAATATATCTGCCAACTCTTATGTTGGCAGATAATTGATTTGGTACCACCATCATGCCCTAATAGCAATAGATTAAAAAACACCCAGGGAACCATAACAATCATAAATCAACACCCTGGCAAACAACATTATCACCCCATTGTGGCAGTGAGCAAACACCACTCACATTTATTTTTTTTCAGAATGTAAAAATGTGGTTTACTCTGCTACTGATCATATTACATGCCCGTCAAAGGGCTCAACTTTGCTCCTAATATGTTGGATGTCTCTACAGTGCCAGAGACAGTATACAGAAATAACTGACATTTACCATTCAGCTTAATTGCCTTTCCTTATGGATGCTGTCTTATAAAACATACAGAGAGCAAAATTCACAGTTCATCTTGTGCACGAGTCTCTTCCAGCATCTTGTGGACACCTTTAAGGCAGAGTATTGGTGTCCATCCAGTCTCATAACCCGCAAAACGTTCTGCCAGCGACAGGAGACGAGAGGCAGGGCGACTGACATTTACTGTACAATAGGCCCCTGATTTACTTTCCGTATGAGCCTGTAGACAGTGCACACACACACACACACACACACACACACACACACCTTTACTGCAGGGCCTTTTATATGTTGGAGCCATTTCAGGACAAACAGTGGGGTTCAGCTCCTCCATGCGCTCCGTCAGTTCATCATCATCCCTGACCCATGGGCCCCGCCGGTGCGGTTTCATGCTTGGTCTCCTATACATGCTGGTTTGAGAGCAGTCAGTCTCATCTACATTCAAATTCCTATCGAAATAAGAGACTCTGGAGTACTGCTCTGAGATCAGTGTTAAAAGAGAAGATCTGTCAAAATGCTGTTGTACTCGTTTGGATCCGAGTGTGCTGAGTGACGGACCTGTGGCGTGTTTCCCAGTGCTTTTAATCCATGATGACTCCTGGGTCAGACCCACAGCAGCAAGTAGGTCTAAAAAGAACATAAACACACATATTTCCTCCCCTCTCCCTTTCTTTCTCACTCTCTCATTCATACAAATACACACCCAAGGGTGTATAGTCTACAGGAGCGGAGGTCTAGATAGCTAAAAGAGCACACACACATACAGACACAGTTGGGGGGAAAACATGTTCACAATTGTCAGAAATCACAGCACCATCTGTTCTCTGTCTCATATGTTTCAGGCAGAGGCTCTTGGAGTTTCCTGTGAGACGAGGCAAACCGGCCGGCCGACCCTCAGGGTGATCCCGAGTCAAGAAGAAGGGTGTCGGGTGAAGGGAGCAGATGACAGAGGTGGGCATGATGGTTTTTTGTAACGGCGTCTGGTTAAAGTGCACATAGGCAGAGAAATATACAAGCATGACATGAAATCAAAGAAAAAGTATTTATTTTAATTGTCTGTTAAACCTTTACACAAAATGGTAAAAAAAAAAAAAAAATGCATGGATTTTCATCATATTTATTGAAGCACACATTTTGTTTGATTTTGACAAACTTGATTGGTCCAAAGAAAGAAATGCAAGAGATATGACGCAAATATAAGTTGCATAAATGCAGTAAAAATTAACTTAAATCAGTAGCAATATAAAAGTTATTTGTGCAGTTACTTTATCAAAATCTGCAAAGACTTCCCTGCAAAAAAAACAACACACAGAAACACAAGCAGACATTCTGGAAATGATATTGATAATTCTACTTTTATAAGGAGTATGGAAAATCCATTACGGTCCAGAAAACATGTAGTGGAAATGTATTGGTTTTGGGGAAACATGTAAGTGATGTAGATGCTTCAGAAACATTAATCTTCCAGTGAAACTTAAAATTAAAGTTGACAAATTTTGAATTTTTTTTGTAACACTTTGAATGAAGACACACTTAAACCTTCATATGATTTTATATACATACATAATGTATATATATATACACACACACACACACACACACACACACACACACACACACACAGACACACTGGCCACTTTAATAGGTACACCTCGCTAGTACCAGGTTGGACCCCCTTTTGCCTTCAGAACTGCCTGAATTCTTTGTGTCATAGATTCAACATTCCTCAGAGATTTTGGTCCATATTGACATGACAGCATCACACAGTTGCTGCAGATTTGTCGGCTGCACATCCATGATGTGAATCTTTCGTTCAACCCCATCTCAAAGCTGCCCTGTTGGATTTAGATCTGGTGACTGTGGAGGCCATTTGAATAAAGTGAACTCATTGTCATGTTCATGAAAGCAGTCTGAGATGATTTGAGCTTTGTGACATGGTGCATAATCCTGCTGGAAGTAGCCATCAGAGGATGGGAACACTGTAGTCATAAAGGGATGCACATGGTCAGCAACAATACTCAGGTAGGCTGCGGCATTTAAACAATGCTCAATTGGTACTAAGGGGCCCAAAGTTTGCCAAAAAAAAAATTACACTCACACCTGGGCTATTCAAATCTTGCCCTAGAGGGCTAATGCGGTGCAGAGTTTGGCTCCGACCCTGATCAAAGTCACCTGCCTGTGATTTTCTAATGATCCCAAAAACATTGATTAGCATGCTCAGGTGTGTTTGACTAGGGTTGGAGCCAAACGCTGCACTGCATTGGCCCTCCAGGGTAAGATTTGAATAGCCCTGCCTCACACCATTACACCACCACCGACCTGAACTGCTGAGATGGATTCAGGATGGATTCATGCTTTCATATTCTTTTTGCCTAATTCTGACCCTATCATCTGAATGTTGCAGCAGAAATCGAGACTCATCAGTCCAGGCAACATTTTTCCAATCTTCTATTGTCCAATTTAGGTGAGCCTGTGTGAAATGTATCCTCCATTTCCTGTTCTTAGCTGACAGGGACGGCACCCGGTGTGGTCTTCTGCTGCTGCAGCCCATCTGCTTCAGGGTTTGATGCGTTGTGCGTTCAGAGATGGTATTCTGCATACCTTGGTTGTAACGAGTGGTTATTTGAGTTACTGTTGTCTTTCTATCATCTCTAACCAGTACTCCTCTGACATCTGACATCAATAATGCATTTTCGTCCACACAACTGCCGCTCACTGGATATTTTCTCTTTTTCAGACCATTCTCTGTAAACCCTAGAGACGGTTGTGTGTGAAAATCCCAGTAAAGCAGCAGTTTCTGAAATAATCCAACCAGCCCGTCTGGAACCAACAACCATTCCACGTTCAAAGTCACTTAAATCCCCTTTCTTTCCCATTCTGATGCTCAGTTTGAACTTTAGTAAGTATTCTTCACCACATCTAGATGACTAAATAGATTGAGTTGCTGCCATGTAATTGGCTGATTAGCAATTTGTGTAACCAAGCAATTGAACAGGTGTACCTAATAAAGTGGCCAGTGAGTGTGTGTGTGTGTGTGTGTATGTGTGTATATATATTTTTTTTTTTACCAAAAAATACAAATTCTGCCTTTACTGTATTTACTCACCCTCATGTTGTTCCAAATCCTTTATGACTTAGTCATGAATGACATAGAATGTTGCTAACTAAACAATTTTAGTTCCCATATACTTCCATGAAATGGACAAAAAAATAATAATAATAAAAAATAAAACCTTGGAAGTGAGTGGGAAATGAAACCGTTTGGTTACCAATATTCTCCAAGATATCCCATAGGAAAGAAAAATCAAAAGTGAGATCTCTTTACCATTTCAAATATTTCTCCTAGACAGAAATGAGGTAACCTTAAGATTGAATGTGTTCATGTCTCCTGCTTCTCAAACTTGTCTCCTGAGACAAAAACTCTACCAATCTCACAATGGTGCCCTTTAAAGCTTTAAAAGAGATCTCAACAACATCACACACTGTGCTTAGATATTTCTTCTTAACTAGAGATGCTGGATCTCTCACATTTTTCTATTTTAAAGCTTTGGAAGAGATCTCAACAACATCACACATTGTGCTCAGATTTTTCTCCTAAAATAGAGACTCTGGTGGTCTCACATTTGTCTCCAACCAAAGTTTCAATCAAGATCTCAACAGCATTACACACTGTGCTCAGGTATTTCTCCTAGTCTAAAGACTCTGGTGGTCTCATATTTGTCTTCTTTAAAGCTTTAGAAGAGATCTCAACAACATCACACTGCTCGGATTTTTCTCCTTAGCTAGAGACTCTGGGAGAACTCTCTCACATTTGTGAGTTGTGTAATCTAAACCTCAAAAGTTTAGATGACGGATCTCAACAACATCACACACTGTGCTTAGATTTTTCTCTTTAGCTAAATAATCTAGGAGTATCATATTTGTCTCTTGTATTGCTTTAGAAGAGATCTCAACAACTTTACGGAAAGGTGTACATCAAGTCAAGTAAAGGCAGTAAATAAAAGGGGGGAAATCATTCATTTAGAGTTAAAGGCTATATTGAGAAATACATTTTGTAAGAATAAGGATAATGATACTTTTATAGGACAATGTTTATGTACTTAGGCACATAATTTCTGTTGGAAATAGTAATATATCGCATGCCTTAATCAAAACTGATCTACAGAAAATGTAACCCTGGAGCTTTCTTTGCTGAAAGGCACTTAAATGGCTTATGACTTAGTCTTGATTAATAATTGACTAATTTGATTAATACATGGAAGGAATGTTTGAGCTCATAAAGGCATTTGACTTCGTAAAGTCATTGAGATCGGTTCTGAAATTTAGAGGAGTCAAATATGAGAGCTGTTGTTTTTTATTGCACATTGATTTAACAGAGGAAACCATAACCTATATTTACATACAGTACATGCAAAGATGGTCTGTACAAGACAATTTTAATACTAAATAAACAAAGCTGTTTAATGCTATTTGAATACTAGTTTTAATATTTACAATATTAGTAAAAGTGTAAAGTTTCTCCTAAAATAAACCTGAAGACATCTGAAGACAAAGCTGATATTTCAAGGAGACATATAAGAGAATCACCTCTTAGTATCCTGAGCATAAGGTTACCACTGTCAGAGTCCCACCGTGCACATCAACATGAAGGAACAACTGCACCTCAGACAACATGGGTTTGAATCCCAGCTCTGTCTACTTCCATTTCTCCGAAGGAATTTTTTAGAGAAACATCTGAAGTGCTGTTGATACTAAAATGAGAGATATATGAGAATCTTATCTTAAGTCTCCTGAGCTTAGGAAAAGAAACCACTGTGCAATGCATTTTTCATATTTTGATCTATGAGATTCATGTTCTGTATAATACCAAATTTTGGTCTATAAAATTAAAAATAACTTCTTCACCACTGATGATTTAGGAATTAAGAAATAGGAATGAGGTGTGTAGAATAAAAACATTTCTTGATATATTACATCAGCTATATAAGCACTGACTTTTGACCTTCACTCTGACAAGTGGAATAGCAAAACATCCAGTAAGTGCGCAAGTATCTAACGATTCATTAATACTACTCACAACCATCTCATTTCCCATACTGCTTTTTGCATAGGAAAGCAAGCGTATCAGGACAGAGTTTTACGCATACAAGCAAGCGCCAACATGGCATACAGAAACAAGCTGCGGAGTCTCTGAACAGTCTGAGCTAACTCAGACATGATCACATACACATGCTGCTTTAAAGCTCACATGCTGCTTTAAACAGGCACACCTTCCCAGACAGATGGACAGCCACGCACACAGACTTTCTTCAGTTCTCACACTTTCTTGAACACACATGGTGATTTGCTCAAACAGATACACTCGGATACTGTTTTTCCCTCTCTCTCTCTCTCTCTCTCTCTCTCTCTCTCTCTCTCTACTCTATCAACAGAAGCAAGGTTAACTGGAGCAGTTAATTGCTCAGAGTGAGTCAGCGATGAGTGGAGTGGAGTGTTTGGAAGTGGCACACACTCCTGTGCTGACAGCTGTCTTTATATAAACTGAACATGAACACTGCTCAACCCAGAGCGGCTTTCCATCCCAAAAAAATCCGACCGGCACGGTTCTGCAACACGTCTTAGATCAGCGGGGAACGGAACAGACGCTGGAGCGCTGCAAACCGTGCCTCCCACCGCCTCCCCCCCTGCATCCTTTCTTCACATTGTCCTGCTGTGTCTCCATCTCTCTTTCTCTCTTGGATTCTCTCTCTTTCTCCTCCTCCCTGCTCGGCTGCTGCCAGGAGCCCAGCTGGCACTGTCATGTCTGATAGCCTGGAACAGACTGGGCGTGCAAGGGGGGGGTTTGGGTACGCTGAAATGGCTACAGCACAATGCATTATGCATTACACGAACGTGTGTGTATGTGTGTCTTTGTGATGCGATAGGAGCATGTTCGTTTTTGGCTCAAAGAGGTGAGTAAGTACAACCAATATGGTCATTGGGAAAAGCGAGGGTGAAAAAAAGTGAAAGACGCATAATGCTCTATTTAGCCTGGCGGCGTTTTGCGAGTGGCACAAAGGAAGTGCTCTTAATTTTTGGCATAATGCAGCCTGAATACACTACTACACAACAGTCACGTACGTACACACCTCCGGGGTGTGCTCCGTAGGCAGGTTGGAGAGGAATTGTGCTGTTTTAGTCTGTAGTGAGGTGACTGATGGCTCATGCCCGCAGGCGAGGAGAGACAGTCATTTCTGGGCCTCGCACATTTCAGCCATCACTCAGGGATTAAAATGGAGAGATGAGAGAAAAAGTGCTCGATGCTTTCACCCCTTCACACGGCCCTAAAAATACCAGGCCTGCAGCTTGGGAAAGGAGAAGAGCATGAAAGACAAAGAAAGGAGCAGGAGAAGAGTTATGAGCCTTCGAGGGTCTTCAGGAAATCAACAGGTGATGTCATTTATCCAAATAATGACTTCAGCTACCGTGGAGATGAGACTGTAAGTGTGTTTTGGGGGCATTAGGCAGAAGCTCATAAAACAAGAGCGAAAAGAGAGAGCGAGGAAAACAAGGCTGCGTTTCCATCATGTCCTCATCCAGCTGTGCTGAGTAATCAGCCACGGCTAATAATGCTGGGAGTTCATTACGTTTCTTGTTCCACATCCACCATGACAAAACCCAGACATTAAACCATTAAGAGTGGCAAAGGTCGTCCACTGTGTACATTAGCCCCAGTCCCACGGGAGTTCGATTATTCACAGAATACGGGCAGATTTAAGGGACGACCTGTGGCTTGGATTTATGTGAAAGATGGCGTGGAAGCAGAGGTTAGTCATATAAAGTTTTAGCCTCGAGGCAGGTTAGCTATGGAGACTCAGTCTGTGTAGCCTAATTAGTAAAGGGAGCTGACAGGGCCGCGCGGTGAAGAGCTCACTGCGGTGAGGTAATAGAAGAATGTAGTGAATTCAACAGCTCATCTTCCTCAATTTCCCTTTAGGGATCAGTAAAAGACATTCATTCAGCCATCCATCCATTTACTTTGCTGGAAAGATCAACTTAGGCCACTATGTATTTCAATGCAGCTTAGATTTCCAGGCTTCCTAGTGCTAGTCTAGTCACTCACTAGAGAAAATAATATCACAGAAAGAACAAATACATAAAAAAAGAGAGGAAATTTCATTTTAGAAAAATACAAGAGTAAAAAAACGCATAAAATTAACACCCAAATTATATTCTATGCATTCTAACTTACCTTTTACATAGCCTAGTAATTTGTGTAAATAACAAACAGCATATAAACTACTGAAAGAATAAATACATCTTTGAAAGCAAACAAAACCATTTGTGAAGAGGATTCAGATTAACTCATAACAACAGGGAATAACTTCTAAAACGACTGTAGAAAACACAAGGGATTCATATTTTGGTGTCACACAAGAAAATATTGGTTTTTGCTTCAACAAATCTGCGCCTGTGATGAACTGCTTGATATAGAGCTGGGAAGATACTGTAAACACTAAAATTTATATTTTTTACAAGGACCACTATCTATTTCTAGTTCTAAAGTGCTACAAACCTGCAGTATATATGATGTCCTAGATGTAAAATAAGCATTGTAAATCTACTATAGCTACAGTGAAAAACCACCAGCCTCTGCCATCAATACAGAATGACTTGATAAAGCTTAAAACCACATTAGAGACCGTACAGATCACACCAGTGTGCCAGTCACAGGAAACCCACCCAGAACAATGAACGAGGGCATCTTCCTCTTTCTCCATCATATCCATCCCTCTGCAGCAGTTCGCTTTCATTTAGCTGCATTACAGCGGGCTGAATGCTTAAAAAAGGATCTTGGTCTGGGTCTGTATAGGAGAGGCAAGAGGCGGAAATGATTTACAAGGCTCTGGTTAGGCTAATTAGGAGTCTGATTAAAGATTTTAATTAGAGGAAACCAGCCCTCTCCAATTTGGAGTGGGCTGCACAGGCAGGGATGAAGAGTGGATGAGGATGAGAGGAGAAAGGGAAAGAAGAGGTCACAGAGATTGGGAATGAAGGCATACGAGAGCGGGAAAAGGACATTACAGGTGGTGGGATGATGAACAGAGCAGAACGAGAAGAGGATGGAGGAATAATGGAGGGAAGGGTAGAACTAAGAAAGAATAAATGGAGAGAATTAAATGGATTTGAGGACAGCAGAGATGAATAGAATGGCGAAAATGGAGGGGGATGGATGAATGGAGAATAGATGGAGAGATAATGAGGGGCTGCTGGACGCTAAGAGGGTAATTTTAGCAGAACTCCAAGAAAATGGACCTTTGTCCCACGAATATAAAATAAAACATGCTCTCCTGAGAGAGCGAGAGAATGAACATGACAAGCCATTTCACCTCTCTGCAGCCAGAAAACCTCAAGTGTTTAGAAGGTCTTGGAGTCTATTCCATGCCTCGTCTGCCATGGTTGGACAAACAGATACAGAGGTGTCATCCAAACCTTAAAGAACTGTGTGAGCCTCAATTTGACAGACTGCTCCAATAAGCAGACAGAGTTTGACACATACTACTGTTCAAAAATCTGGGGTCAGTAAGGTTGTTGTTGTTGTTTTTTAGAGAAATTAATACTTTCCTTTAGCAAGGATGCATTAAAAGTGACAAATGAAGATATTTATAATGCTACAGAAGATTTCTACTTTAAATAAATTTTGTTCATTTGAAATCATCAAAGAATCCTATAAAGTCCAATACAGGTTTTCACCGGATAGTATGGGAATTTACCGTAAACCATTTTACAGGTTTTACTGTAGCATTTTTACAGTGTTTTACCGTTAAATTCACAGTGTTAAATTTAATTACATAATTGTGGAAAAATTTCCACAATTTTTATTTTACATTTCTAAAGTGAAAAGAAGTTATCAAATCAGCATATTAGAACAATTTCTCAAGGATTACTATATGAAGTAATGGCTGATGAAAATTTAGCTTTGTCATTATAGGAATACATTACATTTTTAAATACATTTAGGTAGAAAACTGCTGTTTTATATATTATAATATATATTATTATTTCCCATTGCTGTGATTCAGTATTACCAGTTTTACTGTATTTTTCAAGGGCAGTGGAATGGGAAAAAAATATGTCTTGAGAAACATTTTTAACAACTTTTAACAATGGTCAGAAATGTCCATCTAGCGTGTTTACATAAAACAAATATTGGAAACGTAGAGCAGTGGAATGGAAAAATGCAGTTGTGAATGGCCCCATGATCTGCATAAAAAATACAAATAAAATTCCTTCCGATCCCAGACATTTCAGAAATATACACAGAATATAAATTATGAATCCCTGAAAAGAACTGATTCAGAAGAGCCTTTCATTCTTAAAATAAATATTTCTTTGTCTGACATCTTAATATTAAAATACTGTCAATAAACCTACCTAATAAAACAGCTTCAATAGCCTACTAAAAAGCTATAGGATTTTAAAAACTAGCTACACTACTATCTGGCTACTTTAAATTAATCTGAAAGCTTTGCTACTTTTAGCAGTGCTACTGCCATCACTGTGTAAACACTAATGTTTTAAAAGCACCTCTTATCTATTATTACAATAATGAATCTATAATGCACCAATCTTTGTCTCAAAGCTTGTCTCCATCTTGTTCCATTGTTTCCTTTATCACCATGTTTTTTTACATTCTCCCTCCCCATGTGACCTGCACTCATCCACTCCTGCCCTCTCCTCTCATTTCTAGATGTCTCTCATCTCTCATCCAGGTCCTCTCATCTCTCTCCCTCTCCTCTCATCTTTTTCTCTTTCACCTCAATTTTCAGCTACTGCATGATTAATTAGCAACTGTGTTCACTATCGCCTCAATTATTCTTAGAGGAGAGGAACGTTTTTTTTTCTCTCTCTCTCTCTCTCTTCGAAGAGACTGAGAGTTTTGTTCCGGGAGTGAAAAAAAATCTGAATCGTATGATCTCGATTAAGTGAATAAGTGCTGCCATTACACGAAACTCTATTCCCGTGTGCATTTGCACAGATGACCTTAAAAGCTTTTCAAAATGGATGAACACAAAAAAACATTACAGATGACTCAACAGTGCATAGAAATATATATTTAAACTTACACCCAACTCGCTCTATGCGTAAAATAAAAATGCGAAACGTAATAGAGAAATAAGTGTTTAAGTGACACAGTGAATGAAGATGTTAATATGTGCCTTAAAATCAATCCCATAATGCATTTCCACGTCTCATCGCAGAAAAATAAATAGCTCTATTTATGACAATCAATCTATGATTTTCAAAATTAAATCCAGAGAGTAAATTAAAAACACAGAGGTAATTGAAAAGCGGAACGGACAGCAAATGGTGGCTGCAGTGGTGCTAATTTAGAGGTACGACAGTATGGCGAACAAAAGACAACGGTGGAGGAGAGAGGAAGGAAGACGAACAATGATGAGTGTGATTACAGAGAAACAGCTGTGTGATTGAAGGATGAGTTTTGCAGCCACTGTCTTCCCCCGTTAATGTCTTTTCGGCCTGACAGAAATTTCCATACGGCTTACCTGGAGCGCCATTATTAAAAACATTTACCCCTAAACCTTAATGAGAACCGCAAACAGAGGACTGAGCTCCAGAAATAACAAAGACAATGTGCCTGCACGCTCACACACACAAACCAAATGGCGTGTGCTTCGCCAACCTGGAAGGTGATCATAATGACTCTAAATGCATTGAGGCGGCATTGTGTCTGGTTCTGTTGGGGTTTGGTCATTTGCATCAGAATGGATCTCCTGTGTTAATTGTTTACCCCAGGCTAATTACGCTGTGCCTGTCATTACTGACGGCGGGTGAGGCTTTGGGCCACGGCTACACAAGCGCACACACAAACTGATTCTATTATGCGTATTTACCGATACGTATACCAGTACAAATGCAAATCATTTCGACATCCGTACGTACAGGTGGAAAATAAGAAGAGATCTGTTTTAATAAGACGTTTATGAGAGCCGGTGGAAATGAGTTGCCGTACGCCGCGCGCTCAGTTCAGGAGTCGCCGTATCTGATGTATCTTAATGAGAATGCCATTCCTCAGGTTGAAAGCGTGTGTGTTCTGAGGCCGGTGACTGATAGACTGATAGAATCTCAATGAGGTGAGACATTAAGAAGCACCGTTATCGCTTTGATCAAGATGGAAGTGAACACCGCAGGAGTCACCAAACGTGTGTCTGGGATTGGTGCGCGCGCATGTTCGCCGACAGTAGCAACAGCCATTCCTCTGTATGACAGATTGGCGTTCTTGTATCACGCGCACATGGCAGCCCTGAGCGCTCTCGTCTTAATGAATGCAGACATCAGTGCAGGTGGCATTAGAATGGAAATGCGCACAGGTGAGGGCAGCGGGCTCCTGGATCAACTACTGACGTGCAAATCGAGATGGAGTTAACTTCTGTTGATCTCTGGCGACTGAATGGGACGTTTATGAGAGCGGACAACACCGAATCGTGACGGGAGTGAGTTGTTTAATGGAAAATGAAGTTTTGCTGAGATAACCGTGGAGTGCGTGCACACAAAACTTCATTTCCCCCGAGTTACCTCCATATGCTTGTCCAGTCTGTTAAAGTCAAGGGTTGTAAAGGTCACGACCTTGCCAGAATCATGGGGAGCTGAGGGTGAAATGGGGCAGTGGCTGGTGCGAGCCAGCGTCAGCGTGAGTATAAGTGAGTGGATCCCATCTGTCTCCCTAAACCATAATGTCATAGCACACATACATATGCACGTGCCAGAGTTTCGCTTCATATGTCTTGGACTGAAGAGGAAAAAGTGGGCGTACTTGGTCTTTCACCCCAATCAGCTCGTCGTGATGTCGCCTTCATGGCCAGATGGGGTGCTATCATTATCCATGACCCTCCCACTAAGGCTGACGGACAGCCCGACGCAGCCAGTCCCAGCCCAGTTTGTGTCTGACGGACAGGTGATGAAGGTAGGAGACAGGATCATGACCCTTCCACCTGAGACTCTCGCCGGCCCCAGACTCTATTAATCAAACTAAATGTGCAAAGACAACATTCATTTAGCATTTCCAAAGCATCGCGGTCTTTTTTCAGAAACCATCTGGATTAATATCAGACCATATGAGACCAAAAAACAACATAATTAACTTGAGTGTTACGCCATCGTACATCTTTAGGTTCATCAGTCGTTAAAGTAATGGCTCTCTTACGAGCGGTGATACTTTTCCTACACAGTCAGTGAGGGTATGTAGAAGAAAATATCTGCTGAAGGTGATGAACACTCTTTCATTAATGAACTCACACATGAAGTTATTTCTGATTAAAGCCTTTGTTGGATCTGGAATAATTTTAATGATGTACTCAAATATCCCAGTTAGTTATCTCTACTACTGCTTTTGGTCTGTGTTGAGAAAGGTGGCTTGTAATACTTGGAGAAAGCTAGCATAAATAAAGCCCCTTTCACACTGCTATTCCGGCAAATACACAGGTAAAGTGTTCCTGCAATTGTTCCCGGGTCGCTAGATTTGGCACTTTCACACTGCCAGTGATGACCCGGTATATGTGCGTGCTTTCACACACAACCCTTGAAGATCCCGTAATGACACGTGACATCAGCGCGTGACGTGTAATGTACGAGTCGACAACGCTAGGCACGTTATACTTTCACTGAAGCAAGCAAACAACCTCTGCGTCAGCGAGGAAAGTGAGGAACTAGCTGATCTCTGCTTCATTACAGTTCGCACATATGTTTTCATCGCGAACGTTGATCTTCCTTCAAAACAGCCGGTAAAAGAGTCGCGCGATAACGCGCGTCATCACTTCGACACGGAATTAGATCTGGCTTTTGTTCACACAGCGCTTGTCCCGGGTCGAACCCCCCAATGTTACTAGGTCCCCGACCCGGGTTCAATTCGGTAATCAATCCCGGGACGTGGTTGCTTTCACACAGAAGGCGACCCGGCAATGTTCCGGAAATATTGCGGGTCCGACGTGCAGTGTGAAAGGGGCTTAAGATGTCACTCATTAAACCAAACAATTCTGCTTGGTTGATGGTTGAAAAACTCGTCAATAGCAATGACCCTGAGCTGTGAAAGGAGTCAGACAGGGAAACATATAAATACATTTCACTGTATATAAACGATCATTCAAAAGTTTGGGGTCAGTAATGTTTTTTTTCCCCCAAGCAAGAATTCTATTCATCAATAAGTCCTGACAAAAAAAAAAAGTTTTCAACATTGATAATGGTAAGAAATGTTTGTTGAACCCCAAACCATAAATTCTAAAGCTTCACACAGTAATGACTGCTAAAAATGAACTTGACTATTACGGAAACAAATTGATATTTAGAAACAGCTATTTTATATTTTAACGAAGCATCACTGTTTTTACTGTATTTTTGATTAAAGAAATGCGTCCTTGCTTTAAAATTGTATTCACAGTATTGTATATAAAAAAAATGCAAAAAAAAAACATTAACTGTGATAAAATATTAAATAAATGCATACTAATCTATATAATTAAAATTCATTTATGCATTGAACTTGTAATATCAATGTTCTTGCGAACCACCCTGAGACCTCTAAGATTGGTGCACTGACTCATTTACATATCAACACTGATTCAGCTAGTCAACAGCATCTCAAAACGATTAGTCCAAATGAGTAAACATGCATGTGTTTCGCATGTTCATCCAAACATTTGGTGGCGGAAACAAAGGCCTTTAATGTTGTCTATCTCTTTGGTTGCAGTAGTGATTTTGGTTTCTTTGACCCTCTCTTTTTTCGTTCTCTCTCACTTAAGCCAGTTTCAACTCATCTCTCCGTCTCCCCTCTCGTTCGCTTCCATTTCTTGTTGTTTCTCCGTGCTGCCCCCCGAGTCACTGTGATCCTCGGCAAACCTCGCCGTTATTGAATTGGTTTACAGAGAGAGGTTCTAGGTAATGTATCAGCCCTTATCCGAGGAGCCAAAGGGAACAAATATTGACATGTAATTCTCTTTTTTCACCCCTCCTGTATCTCTTTCCCCCGTCTTTTTTCTTTTATTGTAGCCAGAGGAAGGGGATCTGTGTCTCTGGGGATGAAAATGGATCTAAATGAAATATTTTTCAGCTTTTTTTCCCCTTCCCTTCTCTCCCATCCACACCCTCGTTCTCCATCTCTTTCTTTCTGGCACAGAGAGTTTCTTTTCTCCTCTTTGAGAACACTGTACCCTTTCCACCAAGGCAAATAACCATTAGTGAGAGCAGAAAGAGAGAAAGGACGAGCAGGAGTGAGTTGGGGGAGGACTGAATGAAATGAAAATAAGAGGTCATTTGTTTCATTTGGATTCTTTTTTTACCCTCCATCTAGCGCCTGTGTTTATCTTAGCTCAGGCAGAGGATGGCTGGTGAGGGGGAGCTGGAGCAAAGAGGTGTTTTAACGGCCGTAATTTGTGGCCGGTAATATACAGACACAATGGCTTTTCTTCTCCTGCACAAACTTTTCTCATTATGTCTCCTTATTTATCTTCCTGAGGCTGAGCGGGAAAGAAAAAGATTTTATTTAAACATAATTTCCTCTTGGAAAGCTGTCATGTTGAATGAGATATGCCTGAAGAGCGCTCTTTTCTCGGTCCATTTGTCCGTTCTTTCTATTGTACCATCACAATATGATGAGATGCTACTATTACCGCGGCTGTCAGGAATGTCACGCACCTGTTATTTCTGAGGGGGACACCAGTGGCGGTCCTGCCTCACTTTTTAAAGACCCCATGAAATCGCACGATGAGTGTACTTTTCTTTCCTGTATTGAGGTTTTTCTTACTGAAACAGAAAATGTAAATATCAGAAGACGCATTACATTTGCTAGTCCATAGGCTTTAGAGGGAAGAATATTCTCAGAACATGTGGACAGGAAGACTTAACATTTTTGGCCTGTAATCCTGTAAGAAGAAGAATTTTATATATATAAATGCACGTATCTGCTAAAAGTGAATTCAGCCAGTGTGTGTAGGATTTTATACACTACCATTCATAAGTTTGAAGTTGGCAACATTTTACATTTTTTTGAAAAAAGCCTCTTATTCTCACACCAAGGCTGAATTTATTTGTGTAAAATACGGTATAACAGTAGTCAAGTCAAGTCACCTATATTTATATAGCGCTTTAAATAAAATACATTGCGTCAAAGCAGCTGAACAACATTCATTAGGAAATCAGTGTGTCAATAATGCAAAATGACAGCTATATTATTACGATTTAAAATAACCGTTTACATTTTAATATATTTTATAATGTAATTTATTCATGTGATGGCAAAGCTGAATTTTCAGCAGCCATTACTTCAGTCCTGTGTCAAATTATCCTTCAGAAATTTCTAATATGCTGATTTGATGCTCAATGAACATTTTTTATCAGCTGAAAATGATAATGCTGCTGCTTAATAATTTGGAATCTCTGACATTTATTTCAGGTTTTTTTTTTCTATAATATATGTCACTGTTATGAATTTAATGTTTCCTTGCTTAATATTATAATATAATAAAAATACAAATAATATATTTGCCACCATGGACCACAAAACCAGTCATAAGTAGCACATGTATAATAGCCAACAATGCATTGTATGGGTCAGAATGATAGATTTTTCTTTTTTAGGATATTAAGTAAATATCATGTTCCATGAAGATATTTTTGCATTGCTAAGAACTTCATTTGGACAACTTTCAAGGTCATTTTCTCAGTATTTAGATTTTTTTTTTGCACCCTCAGATTTTCAAATAGCGTCCTATCATAACAAACCATACATCAATGGAAACCTTCTTTATTCAGCTTTCAGATGATGTATCTCAATCTAAAAAAAATGACCATTATTGACTGGTTGTGTGGTCCAGGGTCACATTTATAAACAAATCAATACATTTAAATTTCTTGAAAATAAATTAATAAATAAAATACTGACTGCAAAAATTTGAAGAGTATGCTTGGTCGTAATACTAAAAGACATACATTAAAAGCCTCTCATTTTAAGTTAATGGAGTGTTTAAGAACGTAGAAATGCATCATATACATTATGATGCATTCATTAAGGTGTGCAGTTTTCACTTGTCAAGTGATGAAACCAAGGTTCAGATCCTAATATAGTATATAATGGTTTTAAACAAACCAAGCAAACATTCTGCAAATGAAAATCTGCAAATGTAGACATTTCAGCCACATTGTACTAAATAAACACATTTTACCTACAATAATTGGGCAACTAAATGATCAGTTATATATATTCCATGAATTGTGTTGCATTTTTAATCCACTCTGCGTGTGTCCTCTCAGTTTGAATGGGCATGATACTTTTGGTTGTGTATTCACTCTCTCTCTCAGAGTCCCAAAGCTCTCATATCCCTCCATCTGCCATCCCTCTATCTTCCCTTCTGTTTTGCTGTCATCCATTGCTCTGTGTTGCACATACCCTGATTTCCTTCACCAATCTCTCTCCACCTCTGTCTCTCCTTCTTTCCCCGTTTCACTTGCTTTTTCTTGAGAACGTGGCACAGAATAAGTTCTGAAAGCTGGGGAAAGCGCACCCCTGGGACTCCCATGCACTTTTCATTCTGTAGAAAGAAAATTTCGAAGAGAGACAGTGGAAACAGAGCACAAAAAAAAAACAACAACAACAAAAAAAGCAGAGCGAGAGGGAGAGAGAGAGAACGATGCAAAATGCGAAATCAAGCGAAAATCAAGTTCAAGGCCAATCGCCCTTGTCGAGTGCTCGCTGAGTGTCTAAGCCATTTCGTTTGCCTAACTCATGAATAATTGATTAGATAATGAAAATCGTAATGAGGCCGATATTTTAAATTCAAATTCAAATCAAACACTGTCTACGACACCCAGACATACTTCAAGAGCGCAGTTGTTTGTAGCAGGACGCTGATTGGTTACGGCAGGTGTCATGTGACGAGGTTGAAATCGTTGTGTTTCGGGATGAAGACGTTTGTTTCCATGTCACATACATAAACGCACACATCTGGACGGCTGAGACACAGCTGCTGAGAGGCCATGGTAAACACACATAAACTGCATATGTTGAATTGATCGGAAATGTGACTAGACGGCAGAAAATATGAGAGGTCTCATGTTCAATGGCGGATACATACCTCAAAATCGTAAATTGTCATCGAGTGACTTTCGTTGATGAATAATTCACAAAGCCATTTTTCACCTGAGCGTGTTTGTTTGCTATAAACTATGTGCGGGGTTATAAATCTGGTCCAAAAAAGCATGCAAACATGCGTTCGGTATGAAATACACGCAATATATCTCTGACTCCCAGAATGCAATTATTGAGTCACTTCCCTTGTTCTCACTCTGTGTTCCTCCATCTTTCATATTTCCCCTATTCAAGCTCAGCTTTGATAAATGCAATCCTTTACTGCTCAAAAGTAACACAGCAGTGTTATTACTGGCTGCTCACCTTTCTCCTTCACTCATTCTTTTCCCTAGCTACTCCTCTTTTTCTCCACCTCTCCTTCTCCTCCCTCGCTCTGGGTCACTGTTGACATTGAGCTGTCAGTGCAGAAAGAGAGAGAGAGTTGTGTGAGTTTCTAATTCTCACAGATATTGGAACAGAGAAAGTGGCATGGGAATGAGAACATCACTGCACGCACACACACACACACACACACACACACACACACACACACACACACGCACACACACACACACACACACACACACACAATCTCTTTCTCCTTTATTCTCCAATGTTTGCGGTCTCTTATTTGTTCCTTGAGTTTGTTGCTTCCTCTCATTCTCTTTTTCATTTTCAAGTGGTTTCATAGGCAAGGTTAAAAAAGCTAATAATTACACAGACATACACACCAAACCAAAATAACCAAAAAAACCTATTAATTGCCAACTAACCATGTAATAAAATAAATTAGACATCAAAGTCAATGCATGCAATTAATTCTTCATTTTTAATGGCCTTCATTTTTAAAGTCAACATGAAATAAAAATTCACCCTATCTATTTTCTTAACACATTATTGAACTTACTATGAGCAATTTATCCATGTGTGTTTTTTTGTTGTTGTAATTTTTCATTAAAAGGTCATAAATGGATAAAAGTCCCGCCTATTTTTAATCCGCTTCACATATATTATTTATATACTAAAACAATTAAATAAATAATAGTTAATAATGAAAATTAAATAATGAAATTTAAATTTAATTGTCATTGTTGTCAATAATTATTATTAATATCATTAACACATTTGCTAAATTTGGTATTATAATGGTGTGAAAAAGAAAAAAATTATAATTTGATAATTACAAAATAAATTACTCAACATTAATTCAGTGTTAAATACATTTGCTAAATTTGCTTGTTACAATTTGTGAAATATAAGACTACTTAATATTCTTAATGTACTTTAGTAATTCTTAACATTACACTATAATGATGTAAAACATTGAGATTAAATTAAATTAATGCCATATATTAATTTGTTTACTAAATATTTGGTGTTAGACTGGTGTGTTCAAATATAATATAGGTATATAAAAAGGTATATAAATATAATAGGTTATAAAAAAAATAACAACATGTTTGTTTCTGTGAATTGTGGGGACTTTCCATAGACTTCGATTATTTTATACTGACCAAACGGTATTTTTTTATCACCTAACCGTAAAAATTTTCAGGTTTCACTATCCTTATATGGGGATTTGGTCTCCACAATATAGCATAAATATGTACACACGTACATTTACATGCACGCACACACACACACACACAAACTCCCTCCCAACACCATGCATGCCAGAACAGGTCTGGCTGACAGTAGTACACAACCACATAGACACACACACAATGTGTGAGTACACACAGTACAGTCCCACACACGGACATTCCCACAGCCTTGCACTCCTGTATCAGGACAGAGCAAGAGCGATTCTCATTAAATATTCATATAATAGATTTGCCTGGTTAATTATTAAGCAGGCCTGCTGTGTGTCTGTGTATCGGTCCATCTGCAAGGGACCCAAATCTCACTATTATGTCTCTCTTTCTCTCTCACACACGCTATGTATTTGTGCACATCACAATCACGATCGCACAGAAGCAGCCACAGACAGACCAATGACGAAATGAACTTACACTTCTTTTCACTACCTTCATCCTTACCTCAGCCATCACTTATCTGGAGTCTCTCTCTCTCTGCAGTCTATTTCTCTCTCATATAGCTCTGATAAATGGCTAGCGGTCGGAGACAATCACAGATCACTCAACACAAGCAATATCTGTAGAGCTGTGCTGCAGTCATTAACTACAAGAGATAAAACACGCTGTCTCCCTTACGCACACACACACACACACACACACACACACACACACAGTCCTCAATCCTGCTGGATCCCACCAAACTGGGTTTGAGTGGGCAGGGTTTTTGCACTATATATCTACCGATGTGATTTTAAGGATGGCCTAGATAAGGAGGTGGGTAAAATGAGGGGTAACACACAAACACACACACACACACACACACACATACACTCACACACACACACTGATCAACTCAGACTCATTTATGACACTAACACACCAAGGTAGAGCACACATACACACAGATGCTGAAAATGTAGTGTGATAAAGAGCAAACTGAATAGTCTGGTGTGTGTGTGTGTGTGTGTGTGTGTGTGTGTGTGTGTGTGCTGTGTGACAAGCCATCGTCATAGTAACCAAGAGACATCCTCGTTAGCCTTGCAGGTGTTAATGGAGATAACGAACCTGCACTTATACTATTTTACCTCTCCTCTCACCTAATACCCCACACCCCCTCTCTCTCTTCTGGTGAACCTCATTTTACATTCACCCTCAGCTTCAATTTCGTTCTTTTTTTCCCCCACATCTCCATTTAGCGTTCACTCTCTGTCTCTCTCCATTTCCCACATATTTTCCTGCCAAAAATGTGATTATATGTCTGAGAGATACAAAAGATTCAATACAATTCAAAATTAGCCAGTGATTTTTAAAATACAAATTATTCCTAGACAAGAACAGTGTTGGAAAAGCACATTAGTAGCTACTACCTTGAATTATCTGAACGATTCATGTAAATAAATGACTCACAGATTAATTTGATAAGTCATTTAAAAGAAAACATTTAGTTAAATGTCGCTATTCATCATAATTTATTTATTAATTTTTTAGCAGCAGCTTTTTGCACTAAGTGTAAATAGCGATAGATGTTATTTACACTAAGTGAAAACAGCATTTTTTCTTAGCAATATATGCTATGTACACTATGCAAATAACAATAAATTCTATTTATTCTATGTTAAAATAGCAGGATTTTCTGCTGTCTGTAATACTTGTTGCAAATAGTGGCAATTATCTGCACCTCTGTATTGTTGCACGTTATAAAACAGTATGCAATTATTACGTATCGAGTGCAAATTATCATTTGAATTCAAATTATTAAATAGATTCCACCTTATTGGGACAATAAAGCACTCCCAGTTAAAACTGTTACCTTTTTTAACCTATTAACTGCCACCCGGCCCCTCGGTGGGCCGCCTACATTTACTTCACTATATATCGTTGGGAAGGTCATAGACTCCTAAATATATATTTTTTGTTAAAAATTATGTAGGAAAAGTAATAAATTAATTCATGGCAAGAGTGCACCCCAAAAAACTACATCATAACAGAAGTTCCACCTTTGTAAAAAAAAATAAAGTCTTCTTTTTTGCTTGTATCTCTATCACACTTTAGAAATCATCAGAAATTATATACTGTATCACTTTAAAAACTTAAAATCTCAAAATTCATCCTTTGGAACCCATTTTAAAATCAAACATTGCATTATAATGAAAATGGTACATCAAAATCATGTTACAAAATGTTTTCAGTCATGAATTATAAAAATGTAGGTTTGGATCATGCACTTTCAAGTCTATGTTCAAAAATGAGTGACTGTTAACAGGATAAAACAGTTGCTAACAAGTTGCGAAATGGAGCTACTGGAGGCATTTAACGTCATCACGGTGAACATTTGATCAATTTATAGTATTTTCCAGTTGTAGTATAATGTGTAGTCCAATTAGTTTCCTGTTTTTATATTGTTGTTCAACAAGGTTTTTTTTCTTTTTTGCTTTGCTCCAAAATGCAACCACAAGTCTTCAGATGGAAAATGGTTGTCTTATTGCTTTCCCACAGATGTATCCCAGCAGAGACTCTGGGTTTGTACCATAAGGAAAAATCATGATTATTCCATGTAAACACCACATTTACCGCCTTAGAAATGGTGAAAGTGAAACTCTAATGATGCATAGTGCTTGAAGTCAAGTTAAAATGAAATGTTTATGGCATGAAGCTAAGCAGAAAGATTGAGGATTTTCTAGAAGCAAGTTCAAAATATAATTTTGTGTATTCACCCTAACAAAACTAAAAAAAATGTAATCTTACCATATCCAAAAAGAATTTAATTGAATTCTAAAATTAGTTTTTATTTAAAATATTCATATTAATCAAGGATTTATTTACTTTTACTGGACCTTATTTCGAAATGTACAAAAAAATATGTGCTTCAGTTACGATTATTTAATTTATTCACTACTTACTATTTATTTTCAATGTCTTGTTTTATTTTTTTCCAGTTTATATGAAACGTTTCATGGTACATTGAATAAAATTCAGTAAATCCTTTTCACTGAACATTTTTCTAAAAATAAGTTGTCGGGAACGTGGTGAAGGTGAGCGAACTTGGTTTAGTTCACCTATAGCCTAAGTTTAGCTTTTAACTTCTGTAAATACTTGTATTTAGGCTTCAAAATTCAAAAGATCTCAGTGGACAAAACATGTTAGTTTCATGAACTATTGTCTAACACAGTTTATTTTTTGTGATAATCCAAAAGCCTATGGAAAAATCCTATGGGCTTTTTGTTGAGGGTACCAGTATAAAGCTAACTGCCGACTGACCTACAAAGTGACATATTTCTTTCGATAACAACTAAAAAAAAAATACTTTCAGCTTAATTCTCTGTGGAACAGATTCAGCAAGACGCTGGAAACATTCCTCCACATTGAAATGATAGTATAATGCAGTTGTTGCAGATTTGTCTCCCGTTCCACCACATCCCAAAAGTGCTCTACTGGATTGAGATCTGGTGACTGTGGAGGCCATTTGAGTACAGTGAACTCATTGTCATGTTCACAAAACTAGAGATGATCTCAGCTTTGTAACATCGCACGCTGCCGGAAATAGACATCACTTTGGTCATAAAGTGATGGACCTGGTCAGCAACGAAACCCAAGTAGGTTGTGGCATTTAAACAATGCTCAGTTGTTACTGAGACTCATCAGACCAGGCAACTCTTTTCCCATCATTTATTGTCAGATTCTGGTGAGCCTGTGCGAATCGTAGCTTCAGTTTTGACAAGAGTGGCACCTGGTGTGGTCTTCTGCTGCCGTAGCCCATCTGTTTCAATGTTTGACGTGTTGTGCAATTAGAGATGCTCTTCTGCATACCTGGGTTGTAACAAGTGTTTGTTTGAGTTACTATTGCCTTTCTATCAGTTCAAGCAAGTCTGGCAATTCTCCTCTGACCTCTGACATCAACAAGGCATTTTCTCCCTCAGAACTGATATTTTAGGTTACTTTTTTGGTCCATTCTCTGTAAACCCTAGAGATGGTTCTGTGTGAAAATCCCAATAGATCAGCAGTTTCTGAAACACTCAGACCAACCCGTCTGGCACCAAAACCATGCCACATTCACAGTCACTTAAATCACCTATATCATCAGATACAGACGTTACATATTTAAGGCATTGCCCTTTTGAATAGCTTAATGTAGTTAGCTACATTTTGTTAGTAGCTATAGCTAACTAGTGTTGGGAAAGTTACTTTGCATTGCACTGTAGCTTTCCAAGCTACAAGATATTTTCAATTTAAAGTAGTTAAACTCTAGCCAGATTAACCTATTTTTTTATTTTATTTTTCTACTAAAAGTGGTTTCCTCAAAATAGCTAACAGCTAACTACATTAAAACAATTCAAAAGAGCAATGAATCAACGCTTACAAACCACTGGTGAGTGAAAGACTGGTTCAAGGAAAAATATTTATAACGAAAAGAAAAACATATTCATATAATTTACCTATAAAAGTGGACAGGGAGATACAGGGAGAGAAGGATAACAAAAACATGTTAAATACAAATATTAGTCATATCTTACATCTTCAAGTGTTGCTGTTCAGTGTCATTCTTTGTCTCTAAACTGCCTGACCCTGAAACCACTACTATTTCCTGCTCCATCACAATTCAAGCAGTGGCTTCATTGTGGATCCTGCGGTGGCTTCATTAACCCCGCGACTGCACCGACTATTAAACCTCTGGCCTTCGCACAACAACACACGTTTGCTTCTGCACAACTGCAATCTGTAAAACACAGACGCACAGATTTATTCTGCATGCAACTTTGGAATATGAATAAAAATACTAAAATATCCACCACGAGCAAAAATCCACACACACAGGAGTAGATTATCACACAACTAATTATGCATAAATATGCATTAGCAAATTCAGATCCACACATATGCATATGCATTTGCCTTGCCATATTAATATTCACATAAACAAATGGTGCATGTGCATAAGTGCAGTCTTCACTCATGCATGCAGAATCTCAAGTCTTCATCACAAGATATAAGCACATGCTCATGCAGAAATGCTCCAATATAAACGGTATAGCCTCTGATACAAGACCAGACATGAATACACTTTCAGTTTTTTTTTTATTGGCTTTATTCCTTATTTAGACTGCAACAGTCTGAAAAACAAGCACAGTTGCTTGATATGATATGAAACAGATTCTGAAATATGAACACTTAAAAACCAAATAAAGATGTATATTCCCCACCATGCAGAGCATGTTATAAACATTAGATGATAATGAAATATTTAATGGTACTGAAGATTGGAACTCGAGAGAGCTGCAAAAGATGGTTGCGTTCAAAGCAAACACCACGTTGTCTGAAAAGCCACTCAAGCTGTGAACTGTGGGAACCACGGCCTTGCAGTTAAAGGAACTGTTTGCACAAAAATGAAAAATTGCTCAAGATTTACTCAAACCTCAGTTGAGTTTGTTTCTTCATCAGAGCAGGGAAATAAATCTCTGAATATTTTATTTATTTATTTATTGGCCATTTGTGAGCTGTGCCTTAGATCACCGAACTCAACCAATGATCTCACATTACAGCAGGTCATACATCTCTGCACGACTGACCTCAACATTTCCCCCCGCACAAACTCTTACTGACAGGTTAAACAGCAGGATACCTACCTACTTTAAGCCATGAACAGAAATAAGCAAAAGGTTAAGACATAATACAACATGCTTTTTCTGGTCGAGGTTCAGTCAATATCTGTCCTTATCACAAAGCCTGCTGGGAAATCACTATAGCAACCAAAATTAGGGATTACCGGTTCAACAGTTTGACTGTGTCCTAAACCGAACGCAGACAGAGTATTAGCATGAAAGCTCCTTCTAAGAACTGGCTTTAAACCAGCACGCCACGTCAAGACTAAAACACAGAAAATATTCAAGAGCATTAGAATGTTCGGTAACACTTTAGAATAAGGTTCCATTAGTTAATGTTAGTTAATGTATTAGTTAACATGAACAAACAATGAATAATACATTTATTACTGTATTTATTCATCTTCGTTAATGTTAGTTAATGAAAATACCGTTATTCATTGTTAGTTCATGGTAATTCAAAGTGCATTAACTAATGTTAACAAGCACAACTTTTGATTTAAATAATGCATTAGTAAATGTTGAAATTAACTAAATGCTGTAGAAGGATTGTTCTTGCTTAGTTCATGTTAACGAAAGTAGTTAACTAACATTAACTAATGGAACCTTATTCTAAAGTGTTACCGAATGTTCAGTGGCTAAAACATTTGCAACCATATTTACTTCACAATGACAATGCCCTTGTAAACTGTAAGCATGGCCTAACGATTCTTAGCAAAGTCTGTCTAGATCCCAACTCATGAAAACTAGACTCGACAGAGATCACCAAACATTCCCACTTTTTTTTTTACCCTCTCTGTCTTTTCATGTCTGTTCTCTTTTTGCTCATGTTGTCTCTCACTCTCTCAGTGGATGAAAACCAGGTGTGCCTTCACACCCTGTCTAGCCCCATCTGTTTCTCACTGTCTGAAAGAGCGCAGGAGCGAGGGAGAGGAACGAGGAGGAGAGAAGATATTCCCAGTGGCAAACAGTAGTAAAGACATTCCAGAGGTGTGAATCTCTTCCTGTGCTCTGCCCACGATCCGTTCATCATTCTACCGCTCGTTCTATTCTGACTACTGTTGCAAGAGCCAGAGGCAAGGCATGACCCTGAAACACACACACACACACACACACACACACACTGAACACCTGCAACCACAGGATTGAGATGTCATCTGTCAAAAACAGGTTTAACTCTGCAAAAAAGATCTAAATTTAAGATTTTTTTGATTAAGATTTAAAAACTTTTAAATAAAACACACATGCAAAGAAACAACAGTTTTGTTTGCATTAGATGTCAGAAGACATTTCCTCTGTTTATATATTAAGCACTGAGCAGCAGAATTGAATAACACACACACACACACACACACACACAAACAACTGTGCGAAATCAGGAAATGAGCATAATTAAAACATGTGCACGTAAACTAATCTGCATGCGAGGGGGGCAAACACAAACACACGTGCAGTATTTGCAAACATTTGAATTGCTAGTTAATGGCCTGCAGGGCCCAGGAAGTGCACGCTTAATCATCATAGGTGTGACTATATCCTTGAACTGTCAGTCAAAGCAGAGGGGAGAAACAAAGAGAGGTCTGATCTCAGTACCCACACACACATCTCCATCTATGAGCCCGTGCAACTGTCCAAGGTCATTCGAATTCTTCATGTTCTCCAGAACTGCCCTGCATCTGAATATGACTCAGATATGTGATGACCTCCCCCTCGCCATGAAGTACCGGTGGGACTCGGCCATTTTTCCACAGTCTCACAGGCTGTATTTTAATGCTCGATGCTGCCAGGATTACACAAACACACACACACACACAGGGAACGAGAGGATCAGCGTGCCATTAGTAAGAAAAATCTCATAAAGGAGCAATAATAAAATCAGAGAAGTCACAAAGGACTCCCTCTCTCTCACTGGTTTTATTGGTTGCACTCCAACACTCTGGAATTGCAATTGCAGTCACACACACACACACACACACACACACAAATGGCATTTGGGTTTTTGGAAGAATACGTGGTTTGGAGAGACAGAAGCAGAAAGGGAACAGAACAAAGGACCGAGATGGTAACAATTAGAGTCAGAGAGAGATTGGGCTGAGGCCGAGTCACCATTCAAAGGTTGGCGCATTCAAGCCCTGTCCCAAAACCTAGTGAGCTGCCTACCTAAACAACATTTTAAAACGTCATAAGTATGCTCACAACATGAAAGATATGGCACTTCAACATGACATCAGTTGCATAGAAGGCGATAGTGGAATGCACTATGACAAGCTCAGTAAAAAAAAATCATAATTGCAGATGAGTTCAGCAAAAATGCTGATTATAATTACAGTATACTTAGGCTTCATTTAAAATACAAAAGTAAGATCTAAAAGAAAAAATATTATTCTACCCATAATGTGTGTTATGTTTATGTATATTTTTTTTTAGCTTAGCAATACTAAATTTCAAACTATAAGTACTGTAGGTACAGAACGACAGAACGATGGATAGATAGATAGATTTTCATTACAACCACAACTTCTTTGAGAGAACACACATGAGCTCTGTGACCGAGTGTGTGTGCATCCGTGCAGTGTGTGTGTGTGTGTGTGTGTGTGTGTGTATGGCTCAGGTGTGGATTAAAGCAGGAGGTTGAAGAGGGGCCCGTCACAAGCAGAGTGGAGGGGTTAATGAATGTCTCTGTCTCTCACAGCAGATGCTGGTATTTTCTCTCTGGGTGGTGGGAATAGCGTGTGTGTGTGTGCGTGTGTGTGTGTGTGTGTTCATAGGTGCCTGTGCATGTGTGTTCTGCTTCAGATGTGAGTAATTGCATTGAAGTCCACAGGGAGAAACTCACAGACTCAGATTGATATACAATCAAGAGAGCATGTCAGATTAGAAAGAACTGGAAACAGACTGACATTCTAGAGACAGAGAGACCATGCATTTAGCATCTAATGAACACTAAAGTTGATTAAAGCAAAAATCAAAGTTTAAATGCGGCAATCACAGCTTTACACAGTAACGAACGGTGGATGCATGGATGGATGGATGGGCCAATACTTCCAAAAATCCCTAATATCAGCGAGTATATCAGCCTGGGTAACATATCTGTCAACTACTAACAAATACACATTTGTATATAGTGGCTAATGAACTCTAGTGCTGATTAAAGCCAAATAATGAGTGTTTAATTATGACACTCACAGCTTTATGCACTAGTGCACAAAACTGCATTAAAACACTCTAGTAAAGGACAAAAGTGATGGACAGAAGGAGAGTACAAATTAAAAGAGGTCTGTCAGAGACGACAGATAGCAGGGGCTGAGCCTGATAAACAAAAGGACCGATAAGAATGAGGGACGCAGGAAAGAATAAAGATATAGACAGATATGAGAAGCTGGTAGAAGATTGAAGACTCACACACACACACACACACATCCACGTTAATCTCAAACACACAGACACACACTCCTGTGGTCTCCCTCATTCACCCCTTCCCTCACACACACACACACACACACACACACGTCTTGAGCTGTGGGCGTGGTGCTCTTTGAACCCTCCATATGGGACACATGTCATCATCAAATATTCATACTATGGTTTTGTCTCATTAAATATTCAACAGCGCACACACACTTAAACGTACAGCGGTCTCCTCCTCCTGGGGTGCATGTGGTGCGTCTGGTCTTGTATTGGAAATGGAAATGGTGCGCTAGAATAATTCACACCAATCTCAGTGAGGAGCCCCAGCAGCACGGAGTCAAGAGAAGCAGACTGATCTCAACGCTGTTATCACTCTCTCACACACACCATTGAGTGCTGCAACACAAGTGGCGTCAAACGTCCACTCATACTGTATATCACATACTGTACAGTCATTCTCTCTCTCTCTCTGTCTCTCTCTCTCCAGGCATGTAGGGATCTCCCTCTCACTTCCATATCACTGTATAATATAAGCTAATTGTAATTATAGACTAGGAATGTCAATCGATTCAAATGATATGCCGATTAAATGGATCAAATCACTTGCAATTAATTGCATATATCAATATTTGCCTAGATAGGTCCTCAAATGAAGATCATTTACCAACATTACTGTTGCGACTGAGTAAATCATTGCATACAATAGTCTTTACAAAAAAATAAATAAGTATGGAAATCACTATATATTTCATAACATCATTTTTAAGATGCTGCAACAGACTTAAAATAGTGTGTATGTGTGTGTATACCATTCAAAAGCATATTTAATACATGTCATTTATAAATGTAATTTATTCTTGTCATGTAAAAGCAGTCTTCAGCGTCACATGATTCTAATATCCTAATATATGGATTTGGTGGTCTAGAAACATTTTTTATTGTGATTATAAAAAAACAGTTTGATGCATAATTTCAGCATTTATTTGAAAGAGTTTTGCAACGTTATAAATGTTTTAATGCAAATCCAAACTCATTACACACTCATACTACACTTTGCTAATGCCAACCAGAAAAACCCATTGCTATTCTTTTGGGGACGTTCAGAATTTTCATATTCACTTGGAAAAGCAAACTTCCCAAAAATACAGAAAACTCTCTTTAGTTTTACCACATGAAGTCACGGCCTAAAAGGGTCTGCCTTGGAACATTTCCCAGTCTAATTCCCCTTTATTTCCTCATCATTTCCTGTTGTCTCTCTCTTTCTACTACATCTGTAAATGCAAAATAACCATCAGTTTTATCAAATGCAGCATGGAAGCAGAAGACGGGCCAAACAATACACTCTGATTTAGAAATGTATATGTCTATTTTATTGGCAACGGCTCATTCAGCTTGATTAGTAATCAGTGAGATCAGTGATTGTGTGATCATGTTAGCGCTCGCCTGCGCTGGTGTTTTGGCTCCAGCTGGCTCTGGCCCAGTTTAATCCTGTCATAAGCACACAGGTAGCCTGGGGCTCAATACAAGCTCCGCTCCGTTATGCTGTTATACTTCACAGCTCTATGGTCACAATGAGAGTTTAGCCCACCAACTATATATAGCAGCTATTAGCATGAAAAAAGACAACCAAAAGAGGGAGAGAGTGTTATGGAAAATAAATGAAGAAATGGAGAACCAGTCCAGACCCCTCCATCTACCCCTCAACTGTGTTTCTGCCAAACAATTACCTTACCACTGCCTGTATTCTTCGCATTACCTAAATGGACAATATTTCAGCATTTAATTAAATAACAAATGTAGCCTTTATTATAAATGTTGAGTAACTAGATTATTGTGTGTACACATTTGTGCCTTGTTGGTTTCTTTCAAGGTTTCTTCCTTGATTTAAGCATTTTTGTTCACAGTTGGAAATTAAAGAATAGTTTATCTGAAATTAATTCCTGCAATCATCTACTCTCCCTCATATCATGCAAACAGTATTAATTTCTTTAAAAAAAAAGAAAGAAATTAATACTTTATTCAGCAAGGACACATCAAATTGATCAAAACTGACAGTGAAGACTCACGTTACAAAATATTTCTATTTCAAATAAATACTGTTCACCATGGTTTCCACAAAAATATCAACACTGATAATAATATATATATATTTTATTATTGTGCAGCAAATCAAAATATTAGAATGATTTATGAATGTTTTCTGAAAGCTTTGGAATCACAGGAATACATTATATTTTAAAATACTTTTAAAAACAATATTACTTTTTACTATATTTTTGATTAAATAAATGCAGCCTTTGTAAGTAAGCATAAGAGACCTCTTTTAAAAACATAAACAAATATATATATATCTTACCAACCCCAGACTTTGAGCAGCAGTATATATTCATCAAATTAAAACATGCCACTATTATAGATGCAGTCGATGCATGCAAATGTGATGAAATTTACAAGACAAGAAAAGAGCAAGTGTAAACGTGAAAGAGAAACAGATGGAGACAGTGAAAAGAGAAAAGGCGCACTGGAGGGAGCGAGTGAGTGCGTCTGGATTAACCCCGACTGACCCGTTACTGCTGTGGTGTTCAGATCAAACCTCTACTCACTGTCTCCATTACTGCTCCTGCAGCTCTCAACTCCAAACTTTGACCTTGAAGGTGCTGTCTGTGTTAACACTCCAACTGCAAGATCTACTGCTATGCATGCATCCTTATTATCATGATTGAGACAGTAATTATCTCTGGGCCAAACAAAGTAACTTCATTATCTGACCACAACTGAGCCGATCTGTCATGACATACTGGATTTAGCAAATCTGTGCATGTGCGGGTCCAGTTTTCCACCACATTAAACCCTGAAATCCCTTACAGTATATATATATATAGTGAGCATGCAACTGCACAGTAAGAAAATGGCTTTAAAAACACACAAGAATATACTAAATATCTGTCTAAGGAAAAACATATTATAAAGTATTACAATATAAAATAGGTATAGCATAATAAATAATATAAAAAAAATGAAAATATGGTTTGTAATGAAAATATAAACAAAATTTCTGTGAATGTTAGAATTAGAACTAGGGAATGAAAAACATAATCAGCTCTGTGTGTCTTAATCTCCATCCAGTAACTGTGTGTGTGTGTGTGTGTGTGTGTTATGTGCTGGAGTGAGTTGTGTCTTCAAGCATTCATATATCGTATCAGTGCTAGAGCATTTCATTATATTGGTGTTTGTGCATGTGTGTGTGTATCTGTGCTGTACAGCATGTAGCTGTGGGCAGTACTGCTCCTAAATTGCAGTGTGTCTGGGGATTTTGATTTGTGATGGTGCTATTTTGGATATTCATTATTAATGGACACTGGCCTAATTCAGACCACAGCTTTTAGCACTCCATTCTAAATGACACACACACACACACACACACACGCTCTAACTCAGTGTTTCTCAAACAAATCGCATCTCCCTTGAAAGCACTGCCCTCAAAATTTCTCCCTCTCATTCATTCTCTCCCAAAGTCTCTCTATCATATCAGCTCTAGTCTTTCCATCATTCTCTCATCCTCCGTTCTATTCTCTCCGTCTCTCTCACTCCATGTATGTTGCAGCATTAGCTGTGTGTCTCCCAGAGGAGAGCTATCCGTCCCTCTTTGCTAATAATGCCACTTCATTAAAAGCATCTCATTTCTCAGCGGGCCCATCAGAGGCTGGTCTCTCCCTCAGACAGACGGCCATCTCTCCATCACAACACCACCACACAAACTCACACTCATGCCGCAAGCAATCTCAATGTGAAGGCCCGAATGTCCACAAAACGCACAGCGAGGCATTACACACGCCATTTGGTTTTGCACACAAGCATTAAACAAACACTTTCTAAATGCGAGTACAACTTTATCTAAAGGTTAGCATAACATTACCGAAAAGATTCTTGCGATGTGTTAAAAAAGAATGCTCTTTTAAAATAACACTCAGAACATTCTGAAAACGCCAGTATGAACTAAAACGATCACATTTTTAAAGAATGCTCAAACTATTTTGCATTCGAATTATAAAAATTCTAAATAAATAAAGATTCTAATAACATCACACCGATTAAAAGGACTAATCCGTTTAAAAATGTAATGTTTTCCATTACAAAAACATCTGGAAGATTTTTAACCTTTCATATATGGGATCCGTCTGAAGCCTGCAAAGATACTGCATTGTTCACACATAATGAAATGAATCAGCTATATCCACAACATAAACATAATCTTGGTGTATACCATTGGTTCTTGTCATACACTAAACCCAATCGACCAGGTCTGATTTTGGAAAACACAAACAACATTAGAGAGCCACAGCAGAGGGTCAGTTTCACAATATTCTTTTCCTATATACTGCTAAAAACACGTTTTTTGTGAAACACAAATAAAGCTAATGATGTTAGGAATTCTTGTTCATGTAACATTTAAACAGCCACAGGTTTTAGTCCGTTCTCTTTTATGCAGACGGCCGTCTTTGATGAATATGAATCAGAGCACTGTGGTGTTTTTAGAGAGTTACAGAGTTACAGTGCAGACCCCGCAGGACGACCACCACTGTGTTTGTGAAGTGTTAGGTTTGGATTTACCTGCCTGTGACACAAAAGCTTAATACACCGGCAGAATGCACATCTGTCTCTCCCTCAACCCCTTCATGCTTCCCTCTTTCCCTCTGTCTCCGTCAGGATTTGTCCATTCCCCCCCCCCCCCCCCCCCCCCCCAGGATATATCCATTTAAATGGACTCAGTTCCCTTGACAACCTAAGTGTGTAATGATTACCAATAATGGCTACCTGTAGCTTTATGAATCATGATTCATAAAAAGGAAATGACATAGAGTGACAAACCATGGCAAAATCAATACAGCAGGAAATGAAAGATTAATGACATCAATCAAGACGCCCATCACAAAATTCAAAATTATGAGAGAGGACTCAGGGTGTGTATAAAAAGATCAAGAAAACATCAAGATGGTGGTGAAAGTTGTACGTCTAAATTTACTGTGTTTCTTATTCATGTACTAACAAATTAAACTGTATAATCATTTTTTTTTTTTATCGTTTTAATGAGGCATAATAAGTCTTAAGTCGCTGGGGTATATTTGTAGCAATAACCAAAAATACATTGTATGGGTCAAAATTATTGATTTTTATTTTATGCCAAAAATCATAAGGATATAAGGTATAGATCATGTTCCATATAATTTGTACATTTCCTTCCGTAAATATATCCAGACTTATTGTAAGAACTATGGTCCTTTCATAACAAAGCTTATTTATTCAGCTTATTTTGAAAAATTGAAACTTAAGACTGGTTTTGATGTCCAGGGTCCACATAGAAGTAAATCAGAATGTATATGTAAAAATCTGAATATTTAAGTGAAAATTATAAATATACAGATGTGAATATGTAGTTAATTGTACAATGTTAATTGTAATATGCAGATGAAAGTCTTAATATATTATGAAATTTAAATTATGAATAAAAGTATATGCACGTGCATCTCAATAAATTAGAATGTCGTGGAAAATTTTATTTAAAAGTTTATTCATTCAGGTGCCTAATCCTGCTGGAAAATTAAATCAGCATCTTCAAAAAGCTGGTCAGCAGAAGTTAGCATGAAAATGTCTTGGTTAAGCGGATGCAGTGATTTTGGTTTTGTGAGCTTCTCCAACCTTCCTCCAGACTCTAGGACCTTGGTTTCCAAATGAAATACAAAACTTGCTCTCGTCTGAAAAGAGGACTTTGGACCACAGGGCAACAGTCCAGTTGTTCTTCTCTTAGCCCAGGTAAGACACCTCTGATGTTGTCTGTGGTTCAGGAGTGGCTTAAGAGGAATACGACAACTTTAGCCAAATCCCTTGACATGTCTGTGTGTGGTGGCTCTTGATGCCTTGACCCAAGCCTCAGTCAATTCCTTGTGAAGTTCATTCAAATTCTTGAATCAGTTTTGCTTGACAATCCTCATAAGGCTGTGGTTCTTTCGGTTTGTTGTGCATCTTTGTCCTTCCACTCAACTTTCTGTTAACATGCTTGGATACAGCACTCTGTGAACAGTCGTCTTCTTTGGCAATTATTGTTTGTGGCTTACCCTCCTTGTGAAGGGTGTCAATGATTGTCTTCTGGACAACTGTCAGATCATAAATCTTCCCCATGATTGTGAAGCCTACTGAACCAAACTCAGAGACCATTTTGAAGGCTCAGGAAACCTTTGCAGGTGTTTTGAGTTGATTTGCTGATTGGCATGTCACCATATTCTAATTTGTTGAGATTGGTGGGTTTTTGTTAAATGAGAGCCGAAATCATCACAATTAAAAGAACCAAAGACTTAAACTACTTCAGTCTGTGTGCACTGAATTTATTTAATAGACGAGTTTCACAATTTGAGTTGATTTACTGAAATAAATGAATTTTGAGATGCACCTGTATATATATATATATATATATATATATATATATATATATATATATATATATATATATATATATATAGACACACACACACACACACACACACACACACACACACACACACACACACTTATAACTTGTGGTACTTTCAATTAAATAACACAATATTTATATAAAAGCACATTTAAGAAAAATGCAAGGAAAATTAACACAAGATAATCACATTTATACAGGTGTTTCCAAAGAAACAATGCAACTGTTGGAAAGAAATGAGAGCAGCCCGGGTGTTTACAGACGGAGAGAGTTCTGATGAAAATTTGAGAAACTAAATGTCATGTGTGGATTGACTCTGAGACAAACAGAGTGAAGACACTATACAAACACACATCTCGGAGAGACGTGCACAGAAACAAGCGCTAAAGCACAGAAGAGAACTTGCTGTTTCCTTCACCCCTCAATTTCCTCTTCTTCATCTCTCCCTCCCTCCATCCTCCATCGCTCCACATGTGAGAGACATGTTGTCGTGGAAACGGCTTGCAGCGCTGCTTGTTTATAAGAGGTTGAGGGCTTCGTTCAGTCCCTCTCTTTTGCTTCCCGCCTTTTGAAAACAGAATAAAGCCAGTCAGAGAAAGAGAACGTGAGAGTGAGAGAAATGGAAATTAATCATCTTTCCCCATGTTCTCCCTTTCATCTCTCTTCACATGTACCTCTGTGCTTTAATTTCCTTTTTGTCTCAGTTCGTGACCCGCTTCAGTCTCTCACACTTTTATAATAAGCAGCAAGATGAAGGTGACAATCTCATACACACAAAGACGTGTGACAGAACACACTCCAACCACTAAATTAAACACATTCAGCACGGAAATACAGGCACATTTACACAAAGATTAAACAATTACAGTCTCATCGATAGAGGGGCTGCTGAAAAAAAAAAAAAAAACACTACACACACAGTCTAAGGAGCTTTGCTGGTCTTTTGGCTGTTTTAGAGGAGTTTCCTGTGTTTTGTTTTTAGATGGAAGACCCACTGGCTGCCCAGTTAAACACCAGATTGGCCAGCTAAGACCAGTTTAAACAGCTGAGAGCAGAAAACCATATTAGTTTTTATTTATAGCCACATTTCAATTACCCTTTAAAATACACAAACTGAAATTGCAAATTGCAAATACGCCCAATGGAAACACATCAATTGTATAAAAACTCAAATTCATTCGCAAAGAAGTTTTTCAGGCAATTAAAAAAAAAGTATTTCCCAAAACTGCAATGTTTTTTTTTTTTTTTTGCATTTACAGGTCACCAGGCATACGTGATGATCACATGATCATTCTGTACTAAAGATCTAAAGATACATGCCTACGTCTTCCTCGATTAAAATGAACGGCTAGTGCAATGGCTGCAATGTATGCAAACCTCTTGGCATGACTTTTCGCAAGAGGAAATAAATTGCGTTTTAGTCACATTGGTTATTGAAAACACCGTCATTTCGGAAAAGTTTTTTTATCGACATTTATCAAATATTGCAAAAGTTTTGCATAAAATTGAAATGGAAACCCAGCTATTGAGATACTATTATAGGTTAAGTTAACATTTGATTTAAACTTAATTTTAATATTTTACATAGCTTTTATTGTAATTTTAGTTAAAGGTTTAAGTAATTTAATTAAGAACTTCAAAGCAATATATATATATATATATGTATTATGTGTTTCGAGTAATTACAATTATTTTATATATAGTTTTGGTTTTCATTTGCTTTCAGTTTCATTTGCTTTCATTCATTGCTTTGGTGTTCAGAAGAAACAATAGCGATGTTAAAGAGATCTCATTCATGATTTTTCTTTCCAGCTTGGACAATTTTTAAACATTCAAACGACAAGATCCAAACACTAGCCTAAAGCATATGAAAGATGTGCAGAAGGAGATGCTGGTTGTGTGTGTGTGTGTGTGTGTGTGTGTGTGTCTGAACTTGTCACATTGACTTTTAGTCCTGCATGGTATATCCCTGCATAAAAACCATTATGTTAGCATTCACTGACACACACATGCACATTTGGCTCATATTACATATATAAAACACAGATGTTCATGTGTATATAGCTGTGTTTGTTCTCGGTTTGTTTTGTACTACAACACTGACTCTCACATAAAACACAAGCCCTTTAATCAAGCCTGTATGTCTACAGAGAACTTCACTGACAACAGCAATAGATCCACCTGTCAGCGTACATTAAACAACACACTGTGTGTTTGTGTGCACGTTCATTAATTACACTCCGCCTTTCTATGGCATTTTGCATTTTGACAGTTATGCCAATAAAGCGCTATTGAACTGAAACTACATTCTGTCAGTGTGTGTGTGTGTGTGTGTGTGTGTGTGAGACAGAGAGAATGAAAAAGAGAGGGAGACACTGTCCAGCCATGTGTGTGTCAATAATAATATCAGTCTCATGAATGGATATATTGAGAGTTTAATAAAGTCGGTAGACTGATTCTCTCCATCTCTCTCTCTCGCACACACACACTTCACCTTTTCTCTCCTGTCCGTCGTCTCAAACGCTTGGCCAGACAGACCACTACGCTGTCGCCAGGGTTACCGCACCATTGTGTATCCCGTTGCCATGTAACCAGTCGCTGTGGCAATGATGGAGAATCCTAACAGTGGGGTTCTGATATAAATCTTCCCTCCTGTTTTCATTTCTTGTTTTTTTCGTCCTTCCTCTTTTTCTGTGTGTCTCCCATCTGCTGTGTAAAGAGGCAGAGCGACCTGTGAGAAACTGGACACGGCAAACAATGAGAGCGGACAGATGTCTTGTTTGTTTTCTTTTCCCCATTCCCTCCATCTTCCCCAGCCTTTAAAGAATGTCTCGATTTTGTCATTAATTTCTTCTGTCAGTCTTTCCCACTTTTTTTGTAGGTCTCTTAGTTCTTTCTGTTATTACTTGTAAAAAGTTCTGACCTTATGGTTAGAAATTCTTATGGTTATGGTAACCCAAAGGTGTACAGCGCTCTCTCTCACCTTTAATACCATGACCGAGGAGCCCTTGAGCAATGCACCAAACCCCAACTGCTCCACAGGCGCCGCAGAAAAAAAATGGCTGCCCACTGCTCTGGGTGTGTGTTCACGGTGTGTGTTTACTGCTGTGTGTGTGCAGTTAGGACAGGATAAATACAGAGCAATAATTCAGAGTATGGGTTACTATACTTGGCCACATGTCACAATCACTTTCACTTTCACAATCAAAAAGACTATCTATCGCGATAACCGAAATTTTGATTTAAACAACCCTTATTGTTCAAGAAGTAGTTCAATTTGGTATGTAGCTGAGATATGCACTTCTAAGTAATGTGTTTTTGCTTTTTTTATATTTAAGCCTTACAAATTTTGGCTAGTGGTGCACTAAATTAAAATCATTGGCTCAAAATGAAATAGAAATAGTAGCACACACCACTACATATATACACATATATACTGTATATACTGGTTACACACACACACACACACACACCATTCAAATATTGGGGTCAATGTTTTTTTTGTTGCTGTTGTGTTTTTGTATAAAAAATTTTTTTATCAAAATTATAAATTTTCCCTAATAATATTAAGCAGCACAACTGTTTTTAACAAAAATAGTAAGTAATGATTCTTAAGCACAAAATCATCATCATATTAAAATGAGTTCTGAAGGATCATTTGACATTGAAGACTGGATGATGCCTTACACTAACAATAATTAATTATTGTAAAATAATAAACAAAAAAAGCATTTATTAAAAGCAATTAGCATAATATAAAGATCCTACACTATTTAAAATAAATCGTTTTTTGAGACGTCTAAGTCCCTCACTCTCTGTATAATGCATGGATCAGACACGTGCATGAACGCAATCTGTTTGAGAATAAAAAAACACTCTCTATTAATCAGCCTACTGTATATCCAGAGGAGTATCCTGGAAAGTACAAATATGTCATATAGTACTTGAATAATGTGTGTTATCTCATCAGTACTGTGGCCCAGTAGAGTACAACACAATGAAATCTCCACAACACAACGGAAACAAGCCACAAATTATGCCAAAATTATGCCTCTTGCCTGATGCCAGTAAGTTTGCAGGGACAAGCACCAATCATATTTCCTTCAAACCTCAGAAAGTGTAAAAATCTAGTTTTGGTAACAGTTGCAGACACACGCTTGCCATCTCATTTTATTCGTTCTCATAATACACCGCCAACAAACCCTGAGCTACTGCAGACATGATTGCGCTCTCTCTCTCTCTATCTATCTATCAGTCTGTCAGTCTCTGGTGTTGTGTATTATGTGTGTATCAGGGATCTCCTGTCTCTGTGTGATGATAATCATGATCCAAACTGGCCTTCGTAGTTACAGAAGAACAGAATGGAGTTTACATCTGATGTTTGAATCTGAAATCAGCGTGTGATAGAGCGTGTGTCTGTGTGCGTGTGGCGCAGACGTTGAGAAAATGCTTCGCTGATTTGTATGGTAATACCGCCTGTTCACGCAGCAGGTTCTGCCTTCTGAAACCATCAGAAAGAGAGAGAGAGGGAAAACGAGAGACAGATGTGTTACTGGCGACGAGAGTGGGCCACAGGTCAGTCATGTCCACACTGAATGGATGTGTGAATGGGTGTCTGCTCACCTACAGTATATACTATACGTGTGAGCTGAAGTATGGACTTCCCTAAATCCAATCTTGCTTCATTACAAGTGTGTTGCATGTGTGAGACGGGGTGCTATACGCTGAAATACACGAGTTCCCTATGGATTCCATATCTCTTTCTTCTCTTTCTTTCCCTGGTGTGGGCTATTTACAAAGTTTGAGTCCTAAGGGAATATCGACCATCTTCTAGCAACCAAATAAACACCTTATGGTGCCTGTCTTCCTGTCTGTCTGTCTGTCTGTCTGTCTGTCTGTCTTCCACCTGCGAGATGTGAGCCTCCCACCTCTTTTTCATCTGCAGCGTTTGCTCTCCCTGTCTGTCTCCTCACACTCATCTTCTCTCTCTCTCTCACTCTCTCTCGAGGGCTGAGATTGAATCAGCGTCTTGACCCTCAGCACAGCACCTGCGCCTCTTCAAATGACGAACCCGAAGAGGAGGAGGGAAAGAATTATGGGTAGAAATCGTACGATGGTGCCTTCCGTGCACAATAGTTTCATTATCTGCTATATTGTGACTTTTCCATTCAGGCCTTTTCTGCTCCTGAAACAGAAACATTCAGGTGTTACGAGTCGTTAGATTGAGTGAATCAGTGAGGGATCTCTGGTCAAAAGAAAGAAAGATCACAAATGAGATCTTGTCAGTGTCTCAGTTGCATCTCCTCGACAGCTTTGAGATTGAATTGAGAGTAAATGGAGGGTTTTCTGCTTCTGAGAACTTTCTCCTAAGAAAAAGATACTAGTGATGAGACGTCTTCTCTAAAGAGATGTTACCTCAATGTCTCAGATTTCCAAAAATATCAATACTTGTTACTTATACACACACAGAAGTCCATGTCTGAGGTTTATTATGAAGTGAACTGGAGCACAGCATGATCTGTAAACACCATCATAAGCATCTGATTTAAAGTTGAGTGATATCATTTCTGTTCTTGGCTACTAGTGTTTTATTACGATGACAACAGCCGACTTGGGCAGATATTATTGCTGTGTGTGAGTGTGTGAATGCATCATGGCTTTTGGTCTTATGGGAGTTACCTTGACAGTCAACAGAGAAGTGTTGGCAGAGTAGGACACATTACGTTAGATAGGCCTCATAAACCTGGAACGCCTGTAAAAATCACTCACGCACACCAGAAATTATCTGTCTCTGATACACCAGCATTTCGAACAAGTTCATTAAAGGAACAGTTCACCCAAAAATAAAAATTAGCTGAAAAGTACTCACTCACTCAGGCCATCCAAGATGTAGATGAGTTTGTGTCTTCATTGAAAAATTAAGCATTATATTCCTTGTTCTCCATTGGATCCTCTGCAGTGAATGGGTGCCATCAGAGTCCAAACATCTGATATATAATCCACAAGAGTTAATCAAGTCTTGTGAAGTAAAAAATTGAGTATCTGTTAGAAACAAATGCATTGGGATTTGGTTTCGGTTTAAATAGGAGACATCTATCTATAATACTGCTTTCTTCAATGAAAAAGTTGACTGAATCAGGAGAGAAATATGCACAGATCAAGCACCATTTACAAGAAAAAAACTGCACAATGTAGTTCTAAACAAATACGCCAGAGATGGACTTCATTGAAAGAAGCGCTATTATAGATTATAGACTGGTATTTTGGCTAGAAGTAATGGTTTAAAGTTAAAACGCCTTAAAACGTTTGTTTTGTACCAATATGCCGTTTTTCACTTCACAAGATGTTAATTGATGAACTGGAGTCATGATGCAATACTAAATTTCTCCAAATCTGTTCCAAACCCATCTACGTCTTGGATGGCCTGAGGGGAAGTACATTTTCATTTCTGGATGAACTCCCTCTTTAACCATCATCTCTCTCTGACTTTATTCATCGTCTGGTTTCATATTTCCTGTTTTCGTCTCATCCCCATCTCTCCCTCCGTCTGTACTGACCCTGTTTCCTTCGCTCTCCAACAGAAGGTGGTGGTGGCTCTCTGGAGACAAACCCAGAAACAATGAATGGAAATGGGACAGTGGCTGAATACATTTGCCACCACTGAAAGAGGGAGAATGAGATGAAAAGATACAAAGATGGATTGCATTCATCTTCTTTCGCCTGTATGAAATGCGTGTGTGTGTGTGTGTGTAGCCTCACATTCACCCAACAGGCTTTGCCATTGATGCAACATAATTATGACAAGCTCTGTGCTGTACATCAGTGTGTGTGTTTCATACTGTACGTGCATTGCCACACACACTGATTTATCTGGTGTCCCCCTGCAGGCATCGCTACATTCATCATCAGTGCAGGATTAGAGAGGCATCAAGCTGAGAGAAGGATCGATACTGAAATGTATAAACAATCAGTAAAAACTGACCCGGGATCAGCTGCTGAGGCAACAAGTGGTGGCTGCAGCGCTGCACTCCAACAGCAGAGGGCGAACAAGAACTGCCCGCTGCAAAAACACAACAAAAGAAACAATTACTACATATCAAACACATGCTTGGAACACAAAAGCAAACATTCAAACTTTCATGAGTGGGCACACAACAGCTGGCAGAAGGCATGGCTGAAAATGTAGATGAAATAGATGTGTGTGTGTATGTGTGTGAGTCAAAGTCTCCGCAGCTGCTTTTTATTGAGAAAGTTGAGTGGCGTTTTTATGAAGCTAAAGCACGCAGAGTAGGATGCGCACGGTCTACACACACACACACTTACTGGCTGGAGGGCACATGCACAAAAATACAAACACACACATACTGTAGTGTTCAGTCCTGAAACTAAAATCTCTGAGATTCAGTCCTAATGGAAACCATATTGCTGGAGAAAGTGATTGTGTTTTCCGTGTGCATTAGTATGTGATTGATGGCCTTTGCATTCTGGTGAACATGTACTTCCATATTCTGTTAATTAAACAGACTCATTTAGTAGGTCTGTATGAATTAATGTCCACACACACACACTCACAGAGTTTTGTGGAATAATATTAGCACTCTAGTGCCGTGACGCTCACAGCTGTAATTAGTTGAGTACACTCAGCTAACTGAACAAACTCACTCGCTCTCTCCATCCACAATGTGGTGGAACTAGAAGACCGCTGTTTCCAGGTACATATCTGCATAATTAAACCTGTTACAAATGCATTCAATTTAAGGCCTGGAATTAGATTTGAAGGGACCACCTTAATTATTTCTGCCTAAAACGGAAAAAGTGACATTTGGAAATTGGGCTTTTTAAAGCTTGATGAAGCTATTCTTGGACAAACTGGCCAAGCATTTGCAAGAAACAGTGCTAAAACACTCCGATTTTAAGCCTAGACATATCTATTATGACAAAAACCATTGTGCATTTTACATCTGGTCACTATGTTTTGCTTATTGTAGGCAATTTCAGATTTTAATATCTTTTTGACATTTAGTCCACACAATCTAGGCAAAAAACCTGTCCCGCTCACCCACATCCACTGAATAAAACATTTCATTCACAAACTAAAATATTTAACAAATTAATAAAAAAAAAGGCAAGTAACACACTGAATTAAACATTATATTTTTAAGTAGAAAGACTAAAATAGAAATTTCGGTCACATTTTATTTTAAGTTCCAATTCCGCTAATAACAAACCATGACATTTAGCTAAATACAGCAGTTAGTTAGTAGTAGTTAGGTAGTTGTTAAGTGCTATACAGGTTTTATAGCTTCTGGAAACATTTCCAGCACATTTGTCTTTAAAACTGCATACTTACGCATATACAAAGAGCCAAATCATAACTACAGCAATGAAAAATTAATATTTGTCACTGTACAAATATCTCCTAATTCCTTTAAATAATGTGTCACACACCCACAGACACATGGTCTGTTAACGCTACGCTGGTTTATGTGTTGGGTGGTGGACAAAATCCAGACAGAGCACTTTAAGAACAAAGAAGAAAATCTCTTCCTCTTTCCACTACAGTGAACAGTTTGTGTGCATTTGCTTTCACAATCTTTTCACAATCTTTCATCAGTCTTTGTCTTGTCATGAGATCAACACAGAAATCGCATAGGATATTAGAGGATTGACTTTTTTTCTTTTTTTTCAGAGCAAAAAAAAAAATTTTGAAGAGTGCTAAGCTACAAACAAGATTGTACTCCAAACACTATCATTGTATGAAAAAAATAAATAAATAAATAAATAAATATATATATATATGGCCCTGGAAGAAAGACGTAGCAACTTATTTAACTATTTTGTCTTCAACCATTGGCCAAAGTTATTTTAGTATGACTGAGGTACTTTTTTAATAATAATTTAAGTCTGTTTTAATTTGTATAGCTTTCATTTTCAATTTTAAAGTTAGTTTTTAATTCAATTTGGTTGTCTTTTGTAGTAGTTTAGTAGTTTATATATATTTACATATATTTTATGTTTTTTATGGTTGTAATTTTAATTTCAGGTTTAGATTAAGTTTACTATAATAACCCTATTCTTCACCATTGAAGTGTAATTTTTGAACAACTAATGGTCCCAAAATGTTCCCAAATCCACATCCAGGGTGCTATTTGGGACAGGGACCAAACACGATTGCAAAAAACACTGACTTTTTAAAAACACCCCCAAATTACAGAGTAGGAGTAGTTCAGCCAAAAATAAAATTTTTGACTTTTATTCACATATAAACACACATGCATAGAGAACATCACAGTAAACACGGAAGCTCATGAGTTATGAGATATAACATATATTTACTATTTGTTATGTGCATTTTGATCATTGTCTAGATATAAATAACAAATCTGTTTATAACTGAATAACTACTATATAATTTCAGCTGTTCTAGGAGAACATATCTGAACATTTCCTTAAGCATAAAAACATCAGACAATGAAATAACTATTGTATTATTACATAAAAAAGACATTCTTACAGTAACGCATCTGTGTTTAGCTGCAATATCTCTCAAATATGTCCAGTTTAATACTGTACGAGTGAAACACACACCCTGTGTCTGCATGTCAATGCTTTTTCCAGCTCATGTGATTTTCACGTCATATATTGTATCCATATGGACATAACACTCAATAAAACTACATAGCAGAACAGAGTTTAGCTAGAGAGAAAAAGAGAAAGACATTATACCTGCTCAAATGCACAAAAACAACCTTATATCATTCTTACTCCATAAAAAAAGAGCAAACCATAGCTTACAGAGAGAAATCTAGCTCTTCATACACACACCCGCAGGACAGAGAGAGATGGGGATGTGTGTGTGTGTGCATGTGTGTGTGTGTGTGTGTTGTAGACTCATACTAGCGCAATATTGTTCCAAATGTCAGGGATGAGACACCAACCCCACAGAGACTGCGGGAGCTGTCAGCACACACACGCCTCTCCTCTCTTTTCCTGTCTCACTCTATCACTCCATCTTTCTTTCCCTCCTTTCATGGATTTTTCAACCCATAATGCACAATCTCTCTCTCTATCGCTAGCTCTCTCAGTCGGTCAAACTCCTCATCCCTTCATTTTATAGAGGTGAGTATTTTTAAAGGCCACAGATTGTGTGGTGGTATATGGCCGATAAGGTCTTATGGGAGATTAGAGCTCATGTCAGTTATTGCTTTTTCCTCCTGCCATAATGAGGCCCGACAAGCTTCAAGAGAATTATATATAGAATTCACACACACACACACACACACACACACACACACACACACACACACACACACACACACACACACACACACACACACACCTACATGCTGAAGCATCATACACTGCTTGGAGTATTATTTTTTTTACCATTTATGGAATTTAGCTGGTTGATTTGAACCTCCTGCAGATTATTTATTTTAAACATAAAATCAATATCTAGCCACACCGATGACGTTCAGAGCTCATGATTTCAGATTTTTTTTCCCTGTGAAGGAAAATATGAGTCATACTTTTTTAACAGCTTTATTTGACTAAACAAATAAATATTTAACTTATAAACTTAAAAAAAAAACACACAAATAGCTTTAAAAACTAGAAAAAATCTATTATATAAATCAATAACTAACAACAACAAAAATTGCTTAAAGCTGAAGTACAAACAAGCAGTTCTGTTTATTAACCGCTAGTGCGTCAAAAGTCCTACCGCAGCCTTAATATAAAATGTACTCAATATACAGTACTCAACCAAAAATATACTAAAAGAAATACCTTAAAAAAAACCATACAAATTAACTAATCAAAATGTAAATATACTCAACCTACAGCCTGAATAAATATATTAACTAACTAACTAACTAAATGTAAATGCCAGTGTACTTAACCTACACATACATTTTGAATGTAATTTTAAGTAAAAAGCTTAAAAACAAACTTATAAATAATCAGCATTAACATAAATATAAAAAAATAAAACTAATATCTTAAATAAATAAATGTAGAGTTTTGCAGCTGGGTGTATACTAAACAAGTATTGAAATATCACTGGAACAAAGGGCAACAGAAATGGACAGGGAGAAAAAATGGCAGCTAAAAACTGCAGACATATAAATGGTAAATCCCTGAAGTTTTATAAGGAAAAAAAACATGAAAAGTATGCCATCTAGAGAAGCAAGGTCTGTGCAAACACAATGCAAACAACACATCTACACACTCTTTTGTGCATTTTATGATTGATTGGGTCTTGTCACATGCAATTTTTGCGTTCGAGGTGGACAGACAAATTACTTGTTGCTTAAAATGTCATTGCGTTGTGTTTAATTAGTACGCGGTGCTATGGAATGAATTACTAAGTCCCTAAAAAGTTATTTTTTAGGTCAGGTCTGAACTGCAATAAGTGGGCGAGGACCACCAATGGTGCCTCCTCATAAAATATATATATATATATATATATATATATATATATATATATATATATATAAAAAAAAAAAACACTGACATGAAGCTAACGCTGACCAGAAAGTCACGTAAACACACACTTGCACTAAACAGTGAGCTTTAATTAACGCGACTGCAGTGACACCGGTGAGAATTTATGTCTGTCTTCCGCTTAGCAGCGCACACAAATACACACACGAGACGGCAGATAAATGCACACATGTGTGTAGCATGTGTAACGGCGGTTTCAATTTAAGACGGTTGTAAATCTCGTTTTTGTTAATTAGACAGAAATGAAGGTTTAAGATAAATGTTGCCATGTGCTCTACATCACAGTGTGTGAAATGTGGTGCTCCGGCTTCCTGTTTTAAAAGAGCCGCATATGAAGGCGTGTGTGCGTCTAACAAGGAGGAGTGACATCAAGGGGACGACCGCCGAGGCTGGTAAATGGCGCCATCCGGACAGAAATACCCACAGAATGCCACTCACATTGGTGACAGGATCGAGCGGCAGGTCTCCTTTTGGGAAGAGAACAACAGATTTTTTTAAAGGGATATAAAACGAAGTGGGAAACTCCCAGCAAGGGTTTTAATCTGAAGACACACACACACTCACGTATGCTTTAGAGTCAAAGGACCTGTTGTTGATTCATAGACTGGGGCGAGAGTGGTTTTTGCGTGTCTTAGTGCTGGTGGACTGCCTGGATATTAACTTTAGACTCAATCCTATAGAGGCTTAACCCCTAAACCCCAACTAACCAACCTTAACAAACCTCCCCCCATGACCTTATGCCATCAGTTTCTCTTACAGTGACCTCTGACCTCGCTCTCCACCTTCCCCCTGTGCACACACACATCCCCATCCGTCTGTTTCTCTCCGAGTCCAAATTGGGATCCCATCTGAAAAAACAGGCCGCTCAGATAAGCGCATCGGCTCTGAATGATGCCTTTACGTTGATTCAGCGTTGATTTAGCATTGATACAACACTGTAGATAGCCAGGTGCCTGCAGCGTTAGTAGAGATAAGGTAACAATTGCAGACCGGACAAACGTTTGCTTAAATGTAAGGCATCTAGCTAGAATCTTGCTGGTCTAAACGTTTTTAACCAGATAAAAAGAAGCTAAGCCGGAAAAGAGGGGTGCTTTAAAAAGCGGCGAACGCATCAGCGTGGCACAATGATAAAGTGTGTGCGAGTTTGTGTGTGCGTGCACAGAAAGGGAAGAAGAAATAAAACGAAAAAGGGACTTAATGACGGCAATCACTGTAAAGAAGGTGAGAATTGGAACTGGCAGCAAGATCAAATCAAAACGCCACAGGAGAGCAAGAAACGAGAGAAAGAAAGAGAAAGACAGAGCTATACTGTTCTTAAGTAAGGGACAGAAGGGCAGAGAACAAAGAGAAAAGAAAAGACAGGAAACCACAGTCAATGAATCACAAGAAACAAACAGACTTTGAAAGGGGGAGAAAAAAAATCATTCAGACCTTTATAGGAAGAGTTCACCCAAAAATGAAAATTAGCTAAATGAATGTTTGAAAGGAAGTGAATCATGAGTCTTTTTTAAACCGCGGTTGAAAACCATTTATTAACCAACGATGGTAAATGAAGCATCTTTCACAGATCATTCACTCTAAACACAAAATCAATATCTAGCTATTCTTTTCCTGTGGAAAAGGAGTGATCATTTTTTACAACGTTGGTTGACTAAATAAATACCAATATACTCACCCTATACATAAATATAAAAAGGTCAAATATTAAATATAAATAAATATGTAAATGTCAGTATACTAAACAGATACATAAATAAAAAAGAAACTAAAAATAAGCATAAATGCAAATATTATTTACACATAAGTATTAAAAATAAATAACGCTGGAATATTTGGTATTTTTTTAAATACATAATAGTATGCTTGCTATTTTGTAAATTTGCGGAAAATTATTAAAATTAATAAATATGATACATAAAATACAAATGAGTACATTTGACAGATATTTCCGAATACAAAACCTTCAAAAACAAACAGTACATAATGCACCTGAAAATTATCAGAAGAGTTATTAAGGGACGATTGGTAATTAATAATGAAATCAAAAACTAAGCCACTTGAATATCTGCACACAAGGGAATTATTAATTTTTTAAAGCTGAAACCAATACCTTTGTATACTGTACACCAAAACACAACGTGTCCTCCAAAATAGGACATCAATGATGCCAAACAACTTGGGTTCTTACATGTGACGTATTGTATGGAGACGTGCGAATGCAATTCGAGAGGTGAAGCAGAGAGAAACATTTTCAGAGAAGAAAGTCATACAGGTCTGGGACGAGGGCGAGTAAATGAAGACAGAGTACTTCTTTTCGGGTGAACCAGTCCTTAAAATAAGCAAAACTGTAAGAAGAGAGAGACCGAGAAGAGAGTGAAGGAAAGAGAGCAAACGGCCAGGGAGGTTAAAGCCAAAGTCAATTGAACAACTAATGTGAATCGATCAGTTTCCTCTGCCATGCTCTTAGGGGAGGGAATGACATTTTACTGGCATATTTTATTATTGAGAGGAGAGAGAACTACTGCACTCTCACCACACTGACAGCTGGGCTTTTCTGGGGGGGGGGGGGGGGGGGGGGGGAACCCGCCAAAACTGGGTGTGTTTGTCGATGCGTACGTGTATGTGTGTGTGTAGATATAAGAATTATTTATTACGACTGAGTGAAATCTGGTAGCCCTCAGAGCCAGCCTGGAGCGAAGACGAGAGGAGAGAGGAATGATGGGGGGTGTCTGGGAAGACGGGGGGGTGAGAATAGAGCTCAATTAAAAATTAAAGCCCTTAAAACGAGATCCACCCTGCTGCCAGGGGCATCGCTCCCCGAGGACGAGAGACAGAGAGAGAGAGGGAGAGAGAGAGAGAGATGGATAGTCAATAAGAACTGTACATACAGTGTGGAGGCTCAAACCGGCAGAACAGTGTGTGTGGATATTTGATGCAAGTGAAAAAAAGAGAGAAAGTAAAAGATGGTAAAGAAGAGACAAAGACAGAAGAAAACAGAGAAGAGAAATATTTTTTAATGCATGCATATTCAAGGATGAATGCTTCAGAGACAACACAGATAATAATCCCTCACACACACTCTCACAGGTGCTCGCACACACACACACACACACACACACACAGAAAGAATGAGAAAAGACGTACGTACACAAACACACCACTCACTCTCTGTCGTGTGTGATCAAGTGAGAAATTAAATTTTTCTGATGAAAAACTTGTCATCCTTTCCCCTCCTCCCCCTTTTTAATTTATTCACTTGTTTATCAAACGTTTGTTTCACTGGCACAGAAAAATGAAAGCCACACAGCCGTGTGGACTATGTCACGAACACACTCCGATTATCAATGGCTGCTTGAGTTAGTAGAAAACGAGTTAACCTTTAAGACCAGGACCGTCTGGAAACATGATTCAATGTACAGTATACAGATATATAGAGTATAGATGTATTCAAACCATAATGTCCAAACACACACAATGATCTGAAGGTGCACAAATGCACAAAAAAAGGTATGTTTGAATCAATCTTTCAAATATATCTGATGTATCTAGAATTTTACTTTAATTAAAAATAAATGTCTAATTTATCAAAAATTAAATTCCTTAAACTAGTGCTGTTATTGTTAAATGCAAATCAAACTAATGGAATTATAATCGTGCTAGTTAAAATATCTAGCTGGAATAAAATATAAATATTTGATGAAAAACTTAAAATAAAAACCCTATAATAAATTAGAAATAACTGAAATAAAACAAGTATTAAAATTACTAAAACAATAACTCAAATGAACATAGATAAAAGCTAATTAGAAATATTGAAAAAGTTGTGTAAGCAGATGCCTAAATTTAGCTAAAATTAAAATTCAATCTGAAATTCTAAAAATAAAGTTACATTTAAATCTGACCAAAAATTATATATATAAGATAAAATACTGAAATTATGATGGGTTTTAATTTGCGATGCAACAATATGGAAAGGTTCATCAATAATTTGTTATAATTTGAAGCCTTACATAAATCACATATTGCCCAATTTTAGATACTGGTTAATAATTAGAGTCATTTTAAAAAGTAACAACATAAAAGCCACAATCTACAGTGTTTAAAGTGATATCAAGTTAAAACAGGAAACAACAAAAAAATAAAGGCACAGCAGACCTGTTGCTCTTATTTGTCCAGCCAGTTTTCACAGCATGTGCCTGCTTGACCTAAACTGACAGAATCTCACCAGCAGGCTCCGACCAAACCATTAAGAAGAGACAGAAGGTGTCCACCATTAACCCTTCTGAGGAGTGGATGAGTGGAAGAGAGGGATTTGAAGAGAAAAGCTGGTCCTCGAGTGGTCTCAGCCTCACGTGGACCACCCACAATCCCCTCACTGCCCGTCCACTGCACACAAAACTGGACAATCACAGCTCCAATCACACTGCCTGATTTCTACACGCTCTGGACTGCAAGGTCTACCAGGAAACCACTGTACATTGTTGTTGAAAGGTATGACAGTTTTTAAAAAACAATAATATTATAAGATATTTACAGCTTTATTTGAAACACTTATAGAAAATGTACATGTACTGTATGTGCATGCAGTGTTTTTCATGGAGAAAAAAGTAATTATTTGAATAAATATTTCTTATAACCGATATTGCTCCTTTAATTAAAGTTTAAGCTTCTACAGATTTTTTTTTCAATTTAATTAAAATGCTTCTATTTAGATTTAAACATTTAAGACTACATACAATATCTTTCAGTCATTTAATTGTAACACATAAAATGCTAATTAATAAATCATCCCACACAGCAACATATCAAACTTACTGTTATATACTGTTAAATAAATAAACAATAATTAGTATTATTATTTATATTTATTTAGAATTCTATATATCTGAAATTTAACACATAAATAAACAAATAAATAATTAAAATAAATAAAAAAATAAATGTGTGTGTGCATGTGTGCTGTTGTTTTTTTGACATATCAGGACACAACTCTGTATAATGACATGGGTATGACACAGGTATTACAAGGAGAGGGTGACTTATGAGGACATAACCCATGTCCCCATTTTTCAAAACGCTTATAAATCATACAGAATGAGTTTTTTTGAGAAAGTAAAAATGCACAAAGTTTCCTGTGAGGGTTAGGGTTAGGTGTAGGGTTGGTGTAGGGCCATAGAATATACAGTTTGTACAGTATAAAAACCATTACGCTTTACGTTTATATATATATATATATATATATATATATATATATATATATATATATATATATATATATATATATATATATATATATAAACACAGTGTGGGTGCCAGCTGGGCAGAGTAATCTGAAAATTGGACCCAAATTTACACCAACCCATAAAAATCTGTCTTTATAAGACAAGTCCCAGAGAAGCATGAAGTGGCGGTGTTAAACAAAGCTGTTCTGTACATCTCTTCATATCTCCGCTCTTGCTTTAAATAAACATCATGTGTCTCTGAATACACTTCTGAATACACTTCAAGCCATGACATGCTTTGCACAGTTCTATCGTGCCTTCCTGCCTTTCCTTCAAACCGTCTTGCGTTCAGTCTATCCTGCCAGACACGTGTGCGTCTGGCATTCCCACGCCCACGATCTCCCAGCATGCATCAGGCCTCTGTGCAAACACACGCCCCCCGCATAGCGCCACACTTCTGTCTGCGTTTCGCCGCTCTATAAACAGTGGGCGAATTGAGGCGGGGCCTCGGTTCTTGACAGACAGCTGCGTAGGTTGCGGTCAGGCCCAGACATGTTAAAGGCCGCTGGGCAGCAATAGAGCTCGTTGACACGCTGATTGGTGGAAGTTTGTCATTAAGTGGCAGTATATGTGCGTAGGTGGACGGCTCCATGTCCGACATGCTGCTTCTGTTTAGATTGGACAAGCCTAACACCCACAGCATCCATGCCTGTCACTCTCCGCTCCCACTCCAGCCACAAGGCCTCACGGACAGGAAGAATCCCCTTCTGCGCCCCCTGTCAGCTGATAGATCAAGACTGATTGACATCTTGTTTAAATGAGCTATAGAGCAGTCTCGCAGCATTGATCAGCAGACGTAAAAACCACTAATCAATAGCTAGTCATGGTGAAGAGGACGATGAGGGCTTTTCGACCCAGCTTTACCAGTTCCTCTAAGGTCTCTAAGGTCACTCATGGAGTCATAACAACTACTTAAGCCATCAATCCCATATTGATCGCCTGTTAAAAAAGCCCAGAGCCAACATCAGCCATCGTCTTTCTCAGTCCTGATCCCAGCTGGAATTGTCTAATGGACATAAACACATGATATATGTCAGCCACAAACAGATTTATCAGCCAATCAGTGACCTGTCTGTGCTTTATGTAAGCCAACCAAAATGATTTATCAAGCCATTACTGTGTAGTTATGCATAAAATGCCATACTGATGTAATATGTGTGTATGGTCAGACTGGTCAGTAGTGGGGTGCCTATAATAAATATTATCTATTTTCGTTTAACATTTTTAAGATGCAATTAATTAGTAAATTTTCAGAACAAAAAAAAAAATGTATATGTATGTATGTGTATATATATATATATATGTATATATATATGTATATATATATATATATATATGTATATATATATATGTATATATATATATTTCATGACAAAAATTTGCAAGTCACCTAACAAACCATTAAAATAACCAGCTCAGGAGAATAATTTGCTTGAAGATCGGACTACTCTAATCGTGATGTGTTTTTTGCATGCATTACACTAAGACAACTGTAGAAAGATGATTTCTTGCCATTATTTTCAGTACACCATCTTTTCATGTCACAAGATTCAACTGCAGACTGCAAACACATCTGTGGTTTTGGTGTGGAGCTGATGATTCGTGCTGGAAACTGATGTATGGTCATCATTTATCTTCATGTGAATGGTCCAAATCAATTCTATAAACATATAATCAATGGTATTGAATATCTGCAGCTGAATACTGTAGCTCTGCACACGAGACATGAATATATCGGAACTAATCTCAGTGTTAAAGTGAACGAGGGAACTAATTAAGAACCTGCACATAGATTCTCTACTTGTTTTCATGATGACACTTCATCAGCCTATGTACGTCAGTTATTATCCGAAAATAAGGTGTGAGAGGAAAATCATCCTCTTACAGTGTTTTTTTTACCTTGCTCCTTATCTTCTTGGGTTAAAAACAGAGCGTGACTTTCCTTCTCAAATGCATGAGATGCAGTGAGAGGAATTGACATCTTAACACAATAAAGAGCAAAATAAACAGAATAACCCTCATCGTCATAATTATCTACTGCCCTGAGGCTCAACTATGAATTATTCATTTAGTAGTTAATTAAATGCATGTGTGAGGGATGCAGTGACAGAATGACACAGGGACGTAACATTGATACGAGACGTTAAAGAAATAAATCTTTGTTTCCTGCAATCACGTCCAACAGTCAGCTCCACGCAGGAAGCGAAATCTGAATTATCATGGTTCAGAATTGTACTTTTTTCATTCAATAGCACAGAATATTTATGACTAACAAGTATCGTACTGTATCTTTGCAGAATAAGCCAAGCTTCCAGTCTTAATGGCTAATATTATGGAAAAATTGTGGTCTATTACAGCCAGACAAAAGGTCACATGGGCCTCTTTTTGTGGTTTAATGCTTTGGTTTAGTCTTCACCACACATATATGAAATAACGTCACCTCACCCAGCACACAGTGTCCAATACCGTAACTCAGAAATATTACCATTAGTCACTACTTTATATTGTCCTTATTAAAAGAGAGTGTGTTTGAATAGAGAGCCTATTCCGCTCTGACGTGTGCACGTGTGCATGAGTCCAAGACCACTAATATCACGGTCTGGTCTGTACTGTAATAACATTACACTCCATTCACTTTATTACACATTACAGGGATTGTGGTCGGATTCATTTTGCCCTAATGGCATTTGGTGGGTTTACTAATCAGTCTCTAGGGAAGATTGTGTCTCCAGACTACTCTGATCTTCTAGTATCTGCATGCACACACACACAGCCCTGTAAACAGGATAGATAACACTACGTTCATGCAGCATGCGTACAAATCACGCCATCAGCAACATCCAGAATCTTTCATCAGACCAGCTGAAGCATTAAAACTTTCCTGTGCAGTTTCAAAATACAAGCTGAATTCTGGAAATAAGTGAGGAATTCTAAAAACAGATGCACATTTGTCAAAATGTGGAATTTTCACTATAGCACAGGGTTATTCAGACCCTTTAAATTGAAGAGTGTGAATAAGAACTGAATTGGCCACACTATAAATGAACTATAATGCAATTTGAATCGTAATGAACGGTGAAACTACTGAACTGAAATACAGAGAAATTCAAAACCTTCAAAGCATTCTTTTACCTCTATTGATCATAGCTGTTCTCAACAAACAACACTTTTAATAATACATTTTTATAATAAATTTAGTATATTTTCATAGTTATGCCAAGCTATTTCTTTCAAAACATTTTTTTTTTAAACTTATTTTTACTTAATCTTTATCCAGTAATTCATAAACAACTGGTTGAAAAACCACTGATCTAACAGGTTTATAAAACTTTGAACAAAACTTTACAATTCTTGACTTAAATTATGAGCAGAAAGCTGTATACTGTATTTATATTCACACTTGAATTAAAAATACAAAACAACCAATTTTGCAAGATGATAGCTGAACGCCACTTGCTCAATGAAACAAGATGATGAGGTCAAGTGACAATAATGCGACACACAATATTTATAGTTACATAATGCATAGTTTTTCATGCTATTTTCTAAAATAGTAAGTAGTACACAAAATATACTGTATGTAATGCAGTAAACCAACGTTCTGTTGCAAAAACTGTGCATTTCATGCCAGACACTTCAGTTTCACTATCTTTCACAGTAACCACATTGCACCTTTATTAAGCACACACGTGTCGCTAATGAACGTAAAGGTGTTAGATGATAATTGCAGCTCAGAGAAAATTAAAAAAGGATGTGGCAGTTCAAATCTCTCTCACATTTACCTCAAGGACCTACATAAACATTTGCTATAACAAAACAAGTCTCCACATGAACACCAATGTATCTCGCCGTGAACAATTGGAGACACGAACACATAGAGGGCAACAAGCTCAAGGTTGAGCACCCTGGGGGCTCTTGGGTGGGTTTGAGACTCAAGACGGCTAATGTTCTTGGCACTAAATCTTCATTACTGATTCCACCAACACACCATCACAGCCCTCGGTCCAGCTGGGTCTCCCGTACCGACAGACTGGCAGACTTTAAGATGCCCAGGTGGCACAGGAAGCCCTGGAACTACGCCTAGACTAGCGGACACATGCAAATACACACATTTAACAACGCCGAGAATATAATACATTTTGCACACAAACACAGACCAAAGCGTCACTCCACCTTTGCGCAATTAGCGCAGCACACATTGCTCGAGGGCGCGGGAGGAAATGAGTTTTTTTTGCTAGGCACGGGGAAAATGGGGAAAGGAGGGAGGGATAAGGAAAGAGAGAGAGAAGGGGAGCGGGGTTCAGGAGGATTAGGTAGGCGGTGGGGGTTATGCTTGGAGGAGGAAATATAATGCATGGTATGGGAGTATGTAGTCAGTAAGGTAATCGCTTGGCGCCCATATAAAAAACTCTCTGGTTCCCACACGCTCTCCTCACATGTACCTGTCTCCATCTAGCGCTTGTGCTTCCTGGCCCTCACTTCATGGCTCTTGCGCTGTCACGCCTAATTACAGGGAAAAGCAGGATGATGACAAAGCAAAATGCATTATAAAAGCGAGCTGCGCTTAAACAGGCTAATTACCCACCGTCAGCCGCCTTTTCCACATGCGACAAAGCGCTGGGTTCAGTGGGATTTAATTAAAATTTATCAAAAGGCAGTTCATTACAAACACTCTGTTTCCACATTATGAATCATACAAATTTCAACAAATGTGTCACGGGAAGGACGCGCAGTTATTTATTAACTGTAATACTGGAGGAACTCCAGATCTGATGTTGTGAGATTTTAGGTTAGGACTACAACTGTCACACTATCTGACACATCTGCCCTTGTCGTTTAATGATCTTCTGGGTTAGCAGAATACATATAAGGTCTTACGCTCACTATCTCTGCTACTCAGACGCTCAAACCAAATCTTGCAGAAGTCAGAACATGCTTTAAATCCAATTTTGAAGGAATAGATCATACAAAACTCTGCTTCATGTTCAGTGCTGGTGTCATGAATAAAGCATCCCATAGAGTGGATGTGTGTAACACCTGGCCGAACCAAAAAAAATAATAATAACAAAATTTAATATGTCATTTGCATTTGTTAATTTTTTATAGGGATATTTTCCCTGAAAATGAAAATCCTGTCTTTTACTCACCCTCTAGATGTTCCAAATCTATATGAGTTTCTTTCTTCTGTTGAACATAAAAGAAGACATTTTGAAGCATGTCTGTTTTCTAGATTTATGCATTAGAGTACGCATTACAAGTCATACATTTTTTATACTCCATAAAAGTAGCATATTGCATTCCCATCCTAAGTTAGGACCATATTGTAAAGACGTAACATGTAAGATGCAGGGCTATATAAATTAAGTTGGAAAACTATTCTGTAGACATAAGTGAGAATAAGCTGAGAAGTGTTTGGCACATGCAACTCATTTCATATTCTTCTGAAATGAGGAAATGTCTGCTGGCCTTGCACAGAGGACCCTGGTGTTCAGCTTACTTTGGCAATCTTGGGGTGCGCAGCCTGAGGCTTTGGAGGCCCCTGGCAATCCGAGGTCCCGGGGCGTTGGGCCTACTGGCTCTATCCATAATCCAGCCTTGCACATTATGTTCCAAATCTGTATGACTTTCTTCCTGCAGTGGAGCACACAAGGAGTTGTTTAAAAAAAAACAAAACAATGAAAGCATATTGTGACCATAAACTAGGATGGTTTAAAAATTGCCAAAAATATTCTAAAAGCAGTTCATACAGCTGGGACAGGCATTGTTGAAATAAAATAAATATTATATAAAAATGTAAACTCAATAAATACATTTTAATCTAAACTAAATAAATATTGCTTAATATGTGTATAGGTCATTTAAAGTCTTGTGCTTTTTATTATTTTAATATTATACAACTTTAAGAATGACGCTTTGTATAAATATATATATAAGAAAAATATGTTATGTTTATTTATTAAATATATGTATACAAAATATAAAATGTATTAATATAAATATATGCATGTTAAAACATGTAAATATTTTCTAAATATATACTGTACATGTGTGTCTTTATATATATATATATATATATATTCATATATATATATTCATACATGTACATATATATATATATATATATATATATATATATATATATATATATATATACACAGCACACGCACATGTATTATATAAACAAAAACTTTTGTTTTGTATTAGATTAATCGCGATTAATCATTGCCCAGCACTAGTTAAAATGCTTTATATAAAAATAAATTAACTAAATGAACTAAGTTTAAGTAGTAAAATTACTAAATATTAAATAAAAATAAAGCTAAATAGAATAATATATAATAATAATTAAAATCAGAAAACAAATTACTAGAATATTAACTGAATTAACACTTGGCCAAAATGTGGTTAAGCAATAGTTAAGAAATAGTTTTCTGGGTTATCTGTTCCTTTACATGCTCTTCTGGGTTATCCTACAACACATTTCAGCAACCAACTAATTACTTTGACACACAACTCTTGTAGAATAATGATAATAGTAACAAAAAAAACTTTTGTCCACTCATTAACGAAACATAAATATGCCAATAAAGTGGAAGCAGCGAGGAAGTAATGACTGAGTTTGAGTCAGTAATGGCCGTCCTAATGAAAAGTACTGGCTGGGGAAGAGAAAGGAAAAGTCATTAGTGTTTTTCACAAGTAAGAATGGAGGGAGGGCCTGACATTTGACAGTGTTTCTGTCTTATACTCTCCTTCTGTCCTGTTGTGTCCTGATGGCAGATGGATACTGCATGACAACAAGGTTATGAGGTCACAACCATGTGTGTGTGTGTGTGCCAGTCCGGGACATGGATGAATGTGAGCATTACATGTGTCAGCAGACGGGTGACAGCACGGCATTCATTAATAAAAACAAAAAGAGTTTAGCTCCAGTAGTGCAGAAGAGGGGCTCGAAAAGGGGTACAGGGAAAAATGGGAGGGATAGGTTTCACAGACAGGCCTGAGTGTTCAGTACTGACACGGTTGTGAGCTTTCTCTATCACTCTCTCTCTCCTTTTCTTGCTCCCTGACAGAGCCAACAAAGAGCTCACACTCCAGTCTATGCTGAGGTAAGCCAGATCATAATAAAGCTGAGGTCTCAAAGGGGATTCCCTTGTGTGGCGGCAAATTTCTCTGTGTGTGTGAGTGTGTGTTAGTGTGTAGCTACACACTATGAAAGTATGTACCCCTGAATATTATGTCTCCAGAAGTGCGTTCAAACATCTTGGAGTGTTTAGTAGTTATCCAAACTCTCCGTGTCCGTCTGTTCACTGCTGAAACGACCAGGTTTTTCTTTAGGGTTGCTTAACTAGCAAGTCTGCTTAGGTCAATGAGCTTCTCTTGCTATACTTATCACCCAGCACCAAAACCAGAACCGAACTTCAATAAAGTGATAGCTCACCCAAAAATCAAAAATTCTGTCATTGTTTATTTATTCTTCTGTTTTTGTCGCTACAATGAAAGCCAAAGGCTATGCAATAGTTTAAAGAAAAAAGATACCAATAATGCAATGTATATCATTTAAATAAATATATGCACTGCGTGTTTTAGTGATGCGTAGCACTGCATTTTTATATGCGCTGCAACCATCAAGCCAAAATTGTAATGAGAACTGCTTATAAACCATTTGTTGTCCAAAAAAGCTTTCAAATTGGAAATTTGAAAATTATTTAATATCATAGAGTTGTATTTTTAGTATCATGTGTGTGACTGTGTACAGTACATATAGATTTTTTTTCTTAAAATACTCTCGTGACATTTAATTTTGCAGTGAAATATTATTAAATATTTATTATTATTTATATATTTTATTAGTTATATTAATAATAATAATAATAATAATAATAATAATAACATAAATAGCTATTATTTTAGTTGTTATAATTAATATTTTTAGTCATATTGATGAATAATCACAACAACGTTTGGCCAAATGTTACAGCTTCATAAACATAAAAACTTTTTTTACCCCACTGATTTTTTGTTGTATGGACACAGAAACACAGAGACATTTGGGGGATCATTTTGTGTTCTACAGAAAAATAAGGCTATATATTTTTAGAAAATGACATGACAGTAAGTAAATGATGACAGAATATTTGGGTGAACACTCCCTTTTAAATTCAATGGAAATTCAATAAACAGTGTGTTTAAATGCTCAGCCTCCCTCCTGAAATCTCTCCGTCTGTCAGCACACAGGACTGAAGCCCAGTTTAGTATTAGAGCTAGATGGGATGGAGACAGAGAGACACATTATACTGTTTAGGGACCCTGCACAGCCCCAGACCCTCGTGGACTGGAATGCTGAAAAAGAACAAATTAGGAGTGGATGGACGAGTACGTGGGGATGTAGTTACGATTGGGAAAAAAAAAATGTGCGATCAGTTGTTTTTGGACACGCATCATTTTCCCTGCAAAGGAGCCTAGCAGCTGCTGCATGAGCAAGAAGGGGGTGCTGGGGTAGATGGGGGTCGGGGGCGGAGCCAAGCGGAGTTTGGGTGAGTTTGTTCTGGCGGACGAGAGAGACCCTCCTTCAAGCATTGTTTGGAGAGAGAGAGAGAGAGGAGGAGGGGATGGAGTGACTGAAATCACAAATGAAAGAGGAGGAGGGGGTGTTACACAGAGACCACCTGTTTTGTTAGAGAAACAAACAAAAACATGCATTGAACTGATGAATGGTATAAAAACATTTCCCAAAAATCATTTATTATTAGTGATGCTTGGGGATTTGATTAAACTCTAGCGTGCAATTCGTCCCGTACCATTAGTGCTACAGACCTCAAAACATGTGGCGTGTTGAGGAGAGGTGTGCTAAAACTTTTCTTAGCAATCTGACTCAAGATTTTCACTTGGAGCAAGCAAACGCATCCTATAGACTTACACCACAAGAAGGATGTGAGTCATATTTACAGGCAAGAACACATGAGGTAATTTATGCCCACCTCAGCTTCTAGTATAATTATAAACAGTGTACAAGTTGCTGTGTAAAATGCATTTACTGGAAGCCACCCCTGAGCAACATTAAACCATCTGCAACATTTGCATTCAGCAATAAGGCCTTGGTGGGCTCTGTTGACCAGAATCGATCACCTAGAAACGCCCTGATAACCACACAGCAACATACTGGCATCCACCCAGAATACCCTCACCTTGAATGTAAAAGTTGCTTTGGTGTCTGTGCAGTATTTCATTTAAAATATCTTAATTTGTGTTCCCGAGATGAACGAAGGTCTTACTGGTTTGGAATGACATGAGGTTAATTAATGACAGAATAAAAATGTTGGGTGTACTATCCCTTTAATAAATCTGTGGAAACCATGCTACATTATTTTTCACAATTCTTTGATAAACAAAGTTTTAAAATGCAAAAAACTGCATTCATTTGAAATTTGTTATACTATAAATGTCAAGCCCAATTTTTTGAACTGTATTGGAGCTCTAAGCCAAGAACTGATCAGGATTTATTTTATTGTCCAAAACCCCACTTGACCTAACGCATTTCCAAACTTTTGGACTGTGCTTCCTGTTATTCGGTGTTCTCTTGTGTAAAAGTGTGAGGATTGAGATCTATATGTATTCTGTTGAGGTTGGAGACCTTAAGGCTGCTGCAAGCATATATGGAGGAAATGCTAGGTTCAGTTCAGCTTGGCTGAAGAGATTAAGGGCCTGCCCAACACAGGAACTTAAAGTAAATCACTCCTAGATGGTAGACTACACAATATACATCTGCTATCCACCAGAGAGATCGATAAAACCAAGTGTGTGTGTGAGAGGGCTGAAAAGAAAATCACCAAACTGCCCCCATATCTCTGAAAACACACATTTTGAGGCAAAGCGTGACGGAGCACCTTTGTCTGTATGTGGCACAGCTGCACAACCTGGACACACACACACATTCCTTCTCTGAATACAGCATTTGGCAGTATTTGAGGCTGACACTGCTGATGTCATTTGCAGCAATGAGTCACTGGGCCCACACTCCTGCTGTGTGTACTAGGCCCCTCTCTCTCACACACACACACACACACACACACACACACACACACACACGTCTAGAACCAAACATGGGCCCATCTTTTAACTTCCCTTGGCATCGGAAATCATATATTTATGAGTGTGCCAAGACAAAACCAATATCTCTTTTCTCCTCTTCTTTTAAATGCAACTCTTTTTCTCTCTTTTCTCACTGTCTCTCAGTCCCCCTCGCCGGTTTAGGGAGCTAGCACGACTCATTGGCCCTCTGGACACACTCTATTCTGCCACTCTATTGTCGATCCGACAGCCTTTGTTGTGTGGAGAAAAAGAGACCCCCGCCGTTCTTTCTCTCTCTCTCACACACACACACACACACACACACACACACACACACTCACACCCACACATTCCACAAGCACAAAGGTTAAAGGGTGCAGCTGCCTCAATAAAGCAACGGGAGAGTGTGTGAGTCTTAAACAGAGAGTAAGTGGGGGAGTGAGGGAGGCGGCGGATTCATTTTTACTTTTTTCTGGGCTGAAAGTGTGAGCGAGGGGGGGGAGAAGAGGAGACGCAGGGCAGCTATTCTGCTGCTGAAGGACTCTTGTCAATTGGGGAATTTTTGAGAAACTTTTCAAATTGAATTTCGAGGCTTTGTGGGGGTCCATTTTTGTCTCATTGTTTGGGAGACCATGCGTGTTTGCGCATGTCTACGAGGCTAACAATTTTGTCTCGTTTTCCTGTGACATCTTTTTCAATGTTAAAGGAACACCATAGAATTGAACACTTTTTCTTTGGGGACTTAAAAAAAAAAAGAAGAAATCCCTTCAGACGAAGGCCATATTGATTTTTGTTGTTGTTGTTGTTGTGCTGTCTCAGGGTGTTGAAGTATTAAAGCAGGGTGAGACTGACCTCAGGTCACTGGGCATCAAAACAGGTTGTGAAGCGGAGAGATGGACGGTTGGTTTAGAAACAACATGAGTGGACGCTCTAGAGACTGTCTGTCTGTCCAACCTGAAAGATACATGATGATTGGGTTTAGAAACAGACAACTTTATGTGAACATACAGACTGACAGATGCTTATTCTGTTAGCTCCACAACCTCCTTAGAAAATTTTAGCTTTACTATCATCAATGAACCACAGATACATCCTTTTTTTATGAAAATCAGTCTGGAACAGCATTTGCAACCCATTTTACTTCCATAATGTGATGCATTTTTTGCATGGGGAAAAAAAAAACATATGGTACACTATGATTTAAAAGTTTGGAGATGGTAAGAAGTCTCTCACGCTCATTAAGGCTGCATTTATTAGATCAAAAATAGCCTACATAAAAATCATTATTATTGTGAAATATTAGTGCAACTTAAAATCACTGCTTTATTTTAAAATATATTTGTAAATATAATTTATTCTTGTGATTAATTTTAAGCAGCCATTACTTCAAAATTCTTTGATGCTCAAGAAAAGTCTTACAATGTTATCACTGTTGAAAACATTTGAAAACGACTTTTTGAGGAAAATGTGATACATTACTTTTACAACTCTTTGATGAATAGGAAAATCAAAAGAGCAACATTTATTGGAAATAGAAATCTTTTGTAACGTGATAAACGCCTTTTCTGTCACATTTGATCAATTGAATGTGTCCCTGCTGAATAAAAGTAACAATTTCTTTCAAAGAAAAACTATCTGCTAACCATAAATGTTTAAACGGTAGTATACAACAGGAAAAAATGCATTCTGTCCATCTAAAATTGATAGGACCTTGAAAAGTGGGTGTTAATATCAGGGTCATCCGGTGTCCATTTTCAACAAGTTGATAACATTCTTTAGGATCTCAATGAAAAAAAAAAAAAAAAGAGGCCTAGATTGCATTAAGTCTATAAAATACCTTGATTAAAATTTCTCAATGGTAGTGTAAAAAACACCCCTTTTACCCGATCAAAATCAGCTCTGCCAAAATCAACACTTTTTTTGCATGTTGCTTTAAATGCTAATGAGCTCTGCTGACCCCGCCCTTCTCTTTCGTGGGGTGATGAACTGTGCACTGAGACAATGTTAACTGTTTAATGTTTATGATTAAATAAAACCATTGGGTGGATTCTTATCATTATAGGGTAGATGTGTAGCCTGCACATACTGCCAACACACATATATGTTCAAACAACATGGAGACGTGAATTTAGCATCCGAAGACACCTTTAAATAAAATTTGCAGCAAATTTTTGTGAGGATTACATTTTTGTCCCAGGCATCAGGCCATATTTATTTAAGCCTCTACCAACTGGGAACCAAGATGGTGGAGAATGAAGGTCAAGCTCACCCTCGAGAGCTTCTTGATGTCACTTCCCAGTCACTTTATTTGCTATTATTGCTGTAACCTTTAAATTTACATACATTTAGGCAACCTGAAGGTACACATTTTATCAGTTCATGTGTTCTCTGGGACTCTACAGCTGCTCTACAGTTTGAGTCCCAGAATTGCTTCAGGTTGTAACTAGTTTTAAATTACAGCAGGAAGGCTGAATTATCTGCAACAGCAGCCTCAAACAATGTCTAACTAGACTCTATCAGACTAAATAGCAGCCTTGGTGACATCAGACAAAAAGAAACGTTGTTTTAGAGACAGAGGTATTTTGATGAAAGTTTGATTATGAAGAACAAACCTTTACTTCTTGCGGTTAGAAAGCAATAAGCCAATTTTGGTTTCTCCTCGACTCGAATAACATAAGCAACCGAAGCATCAAAGATGAAAGAAGCACTCTAGATATAATGTGAATCAATGAATGATGAGATCGTGGGACCACCATACAATTTTCTGTGTGAATATCCGAGGGCAAACGATTACCCATAACTCACGGCAATGTTTTCGGATGCTATCACATACAGTAGATCTAAGGGTTTGTGATAGCGTGTGGTTTGTGAATAAAGTGGAAGAGCGAATGTGAAACCGTGTGGGTGTATGAACTGTATTATATCGGATGTTCAACTGGTATGGTGTCATGTTAATAAATGAATCATCTGAAATGAACATCCTCTAATGACTCTCTCTCTAGTTCTTTTGCTTTATCAGCTTCGTTTTTACCAGCCCAGCTGTACCTGTCATCAGCCCCATTATTAACTGTAGCAGTTTGTTTTTCTCTCTCCTGCAACATAAAGAATGCAAGGCTTGAACGAGGAAGGGAGGAGAACATGTCGAAAGAGTGAGGGAGAGAGAGAATGTCCCTGTCAGAGATCAGAGCTGTGGTGGCTGTGAGACCGAAAGAGAGATTAAGCAGAGGGGGTTCCTGGTGACGACTTAAAGACCCGTCTTTTCATCAGTCGCTTCCAGTCGATGCTGCCTACAGGTGCAATCAGAAACAGAGAGAGAGAGAGAGAGAGAGAGAGACACTTGACTTTCAGCCACCACCTTTCCTCACCTCGGCCTTTAGAAAGAGAGCGCAGGGGAGGTGGCCTGTACTTAATTCTCCTCTCCCTCGCTCATGTCGCACATTTGATATGCAGATGACTGACCGGCTTTTCAAATGGCCAAATTGCAGGCGGCTAGGAAACGATATCTCGCTCTCTCTGACCTTCAGGAGGGTCCCCATAGCAACGCGGTCTTAAGGCTCCTGTGGCGACATTCAAGTCAAGCGAGAGGTCTTCGGGATTTTTAGCTTTACCGCCAAAACCTGTTCAAATCTGATTATAGAGGATTATCTCCTAATTGATTTCACTCCAGGCCAACTCTGAGTTTTTTTTCTTTCCTTTTTAATAACAAAAGAAAAGCACAGCTGTTGTCAGGAAGAAAGCAGTAGCCTATATGTGCATTAAAAAAAATTTTTTAAGTCTTAAAGCATAGCTACAGTGTGGTAGGAATATGTAAATATTAGATGTAAATGTATTTTTTCAGTTATTGTACACACCCACACGCACAAAGACTTTTGTTATATATGGAGATTAATATTCATATCTGAGACATTGATTTTGGTTTGGTTTAAACTGATCAAAAGGAGAGAGCAAAGGCCTCATAAGATTTAGGCATGTACTGTTACATGACGTCATTAAAACAATCACCCGAGTTGAATATTCTCTCATACAACAAAAAGTCTGTGAAATGTTTATAATACCGGTATTACGATACTCTTTTCCATCCCACTGGTACTTTGTAATATCCTTATACGTTAAGACTGAATGTAAGCTATGCCTTTTTATTATTTTGTTTCTCTTATTTGTTTGTATTGTTATTATTTGTATGTTCCTTTTTTCTGCAATAAAAAAAGTCTCTCATACACCTGGCATGGACTTTGTTACGAAAAACAATCAAATTAATTTAAATCAAATCCTTGTACCGTAGTCTACTTCGACTCAAAGTGCATGACATCTTAATGAACTTGAGACCGCTCGAGTCTGTCAGACGCGCCGGAAGTGACGTCGCAGAGAAAATGCGTTTGCATCAAACGGATGTGCATGAATGTTAAGAGCGCTTTTGTTTTTAATGTGAAGTTATGTGATCGGTTGTTTATTATGTTTTCTTGACGCGAAATATAGATCCAGCTTAAGACTTGTTTTCACGTTAAGGGGTGAAGCAGATATTCAGTCATGGGCTTTTTTCCCACGAGGGAATATTGAATGGCTGTCTGATATGCATAGCAATGCTTTTCTTGGGAAAATGTATAATTAATTAATTTAAGGGCTGCCTCGGCCTCCCTTTCAATTCAGTTGACATTTTTATTTAGGCTAATGGCAGTGCCCACAAATAATGAACTGGAATTTGAAAGCAAGTTCAACAAAGTTGGCCTATGTGCAAAGCTGATGAAATATAAAATATAAATGTATTACATATGATATATAGGTTAAACATTTCTATTTGTTTGATTTCAAACCACATTTTTCCTGAAGTGGATGGCAAGCTGCAGGCCACAGGTTCATGTTAATGTCTTTTTCTTTTATCAAAATACATAATGTTTATACTATCAAAACTGAACACTTGCACAATTTTATCTCAAAATCTCTATTTTTTTCCAAATAATGTGAAGATTCAATACGTTTTAATTAAAGTTTAGCGTTATGTAAAATTTGGGGGTACTTTGTAAGGCTTTTTATTTCTTTTTGAATGCAGATTGGATATATCTGTAGCACTTTTGGAAGCTAATCATATAATTAATTCATGTCCTATGAGTTCAACTGGGGAAAAAAAGGTAACCACTCGGAGACAGCAATGATTTTAGATGGAGATTAAAAGGAGACTTTCTTATTAAATCCTTACAAAACCTAATTATCTGTGCAATCCACGTTAATTTTACCGCTAATTCTATTTAGCACAGAATTCTTGCAAAACCTAATTATCTACGCCGTCCACATTCATTTGATCAATCTATTGACTGTACATCAACAGTTGTCTTCATCTGCTGACATTTTATTTTTACCCACGGAAACTGTAAGAGAACAACCTGAGACACAGTTGAGAAATTCCCTGAGCAAACCATTGGGCGATAAAATACTCCTCTGGGTCATTAAAGGCATTTTAGAAAAATGATTACGCAATAAAGATGACCGCAGAAGCCTATAAGGCCATTTTAAATGTTTTCTTTCTCTCCCTTGTGTTCCAGAACCTCTCTTCACACCTAAATCACATTGCACCAATGAGAGGACTGTAGCATGACATAAGCGTTCCCAGGCCAATAACACAGCCGTCGCATCTGCATCACCTGTAACTGTGTGGAAACCTCACGGGGGCAATCAGTACCAGATTTTGTGAGTTTTCATAAAAATAAAATTGTTGCCAGAAAGCAATGGTTGCTTTGGCAACATAATAGCATTAATGAAAACATACAGAAGGTTCTCTAAAGGAAAGCAATAAAAGAGAAAGAGATACAGTCTGAAATAACTAATATAAGAAAAGGTATTTCTGTGCATTTAAGAACACATTCATTTCTCTACTAGCAACGGATGGTGACTGTAAACACCACTGTTTACTTTAGAGAAGATGAAATACCAGGAAGAAGAGATTGATGGTAGAGTGAAAAATAAAAATAAAGAACATTAAATGGTTTCTCTATCTCATTCAGTTGCACGTTCAGTGGAAATCCACAAAACTCAATGCATTCGAAAACTAACACACACACAAACACACAGTAAAAACAAAAAAAGCCAAGAATGCATTGTAAAGTTTTTTTGTCTTTTTTAATCAACATTTCTTCAAAGGAATGTATTAGTTGTTTAACCCTTTATAAAGGCATGTATGCAGGAGGGAAAACAAGAGAGGGATCGTGAGGGGGGAAGATGGAGCGATGGACACGGAAAAGAAAACAGCACACACAAAAACATGGTGTTTTACAAACGTCTGAACACATCACTGGAGAGGAATGGAGGTCTTTAAAGTGGCCACCACCCGCTGGCTATTGGCACAGAGAAACACGTACACACAACTGAAGCGTTCTCTAAAAAAAATACACACTTTGTGGTTCGTCCCCGCTTGTGTCTGCGTACAGAATACTAGTCCCAGCGTTCGTGGCGAAAAGCAAGTGCACAAAGAACCACTCGATGTGAAAGATGGGAGGGAGGATGGTGAGCAGAGAGAGTTTGTGTCTCCTCGTGTGTCCTCTGTGATCCGAACGCAACGCGTCGGTCCATCTTCGAACGATGTCCACGTGTGTTTCGGACATACGCACACCTGCACGCACACACACGTATCCAAGTCCATGTGCACAGGGTCAGAGACATGGCTTACGCTGATTGTTTTAGTAAATGCTAAAAAACAGAATTTGAACAGAAATCGAATGCTTAAATATGTATGAAACAGCCCACGAATACAACAGCGCCGAACAAACGTAACACCTCCACATTTTAGGCAACTTGATATTGAAGTGACAAAATCCAAATTGGCGTGTAAGAAGAAAACATCAATGTGACAGGAAAACAATGTCATGTCGTTTCTTTTTTTTATATCTCACAGTCTTGATGCACCAGAGTGATACGAAACTAAATGCTTTTGAGAGACAAATATTTAAGCTTTCTAGGCAGATTGAAAACAGTAACAGATTGTTCGAGTCCCAACGTCAGTCACAAATCACATCTGCAAAATAAGACCCCCAACGTATTTGGGTATGAATGGCTTGTTATTATGTGCATGTATGCGGCGTATTTCTTAGCGATAACATTCTTTTACACGCATACAAAACACACTGTGACAATGGCAGTGAAACAGAACACAATTTGTACTCCTAAGGCCAGAAAAATAATCTATGCTAGTATGCTGAGGCTTGGTTAACACATTGCAAACGCAAGAACAGATGTCATATCAACCTTTTCGAAATACAAAATGTACAAATTGGATACAGTTCAAGTAAAAATCGGTAACAAATTGTTAAATTGTTTACTTTTCCCCCCACATTACATGTGTGGTGCTTCATTACTATTTACTACTAGTTAACTGTTTTCGGAATAGCATACTAGCATACAGTTCTTACAATGGAATCTCACACATGACATGCAGGAAAAATAAATAAATAAAAGATAAAATGGCCACAAATTTATTAAAACGTATTAATTAGTTTCCTCGTTTTAGTTTATTGGCGACCATGTTGTAGTACTTTGTTCCCTCACTTTAGTTAAAGTGTGGATTTAACTAAAACAACAGAGCTAATTAATGAAACGTGGCCACAAATGAATAACTCGTATGAATGATTTCTTAATTTGTGGCAACAATATCTTGTTTTGTATGGGGCTCTGTAGTTACCATTACCGCCATATGGCAAAATTTTCTCTGCTAATTAGCTAAAAGCTAGTCAAAGCATGCCATTTTTAATTCACTTTAGCTAATATTTCCAAATAGCATACTGTATGACAGATATTTTAAGAATAGTATTCTATTCCAAATTCAGCCATCGACTAACTGAAGCTAACTAGTTTTGTAAGATTCTTTGCCAGACGGCTGATCAGCCATGTCAGAGAAAACTGACCATAGTTTATGCTAATATGTGCTGAGAATGCAACTGAGTCCTGACACATTTCAGAAAGCAACGACGTGTAGTTGGAAGCGTTTGCGTTCACATACATGCGTAGAGTGTATTTCAGGCCTAAAAGAGAGATTTTCATTGGCAATAACAGAGATATACAGTACACACAGCTAGTTACAAAGCTGCATGACTGTGTGTGTGTGTGAGTGTGTGTGTGAGAGAGAGAGAGAGAGAGAGAGAATGTGAAAGAACAATGCTAATCACGGCATTTGTTGAGGTAACCAGCATGTATGCCCAATCAGAATGGCTTTTGATTGTGTTTTTGAGCTGTGCATGTGTGTATGTGATGAAAATCTCTACAAGAGCTTTTCTGTTTGAGTCTTTCTCCATATGTGTGTGTGTGTGTGTGAACATATCTACTAAGCTGTGACACGTCCGGTACTCATGAATTTGAAACGAGTCTAGAAATATTTCCAACCCACTTCATGTGAACAAAAAAAGAGCACTGTGTGTCTGTAAAAGAGTAATTATGTGTGTCCATCTATCCTGTTGTCCATCTGAGAGAATGAGTTTGTTTCTTCCGCTCTTTGTACCTCAGAAGACCACCGGCCCCAAATCGGCCTCTTCCACCGCTTCAGACGAGTTTATTAAAAACCTTTCCATCCCTCTCTCTCTCTTCTCCTTCACTCATCTTTCAACTTGCCTTCTCTCCCCCCCACCTCCCCCTCCCCCTATTTTTTTCTTTTAATGTGTAATTCTTCCATAGTTTCAGTCTTTCTAGAAGTTTCCTCGCTCATGCGTTTGCTTTCCCAAACAGGCGGTGTTCGCATACTTTTCTTTTTATTTCACCCCCATCCGATTCTTCCCTCCTCTCTGGATTTTTCCCCCCTTTATTCCAAGCGTCTTTAAAAATAATAATAAAAAAAAACTCTCTCGGATATTTCTACCTCAACACATTCACAAACGAGGTCTAGCTTCAAAACTACATCAGAGTAAAAGGAGCTATAAAAATATATGTGTTGAGCGGAGGAGACTCCAGGGAAAGAGGAGAATGAGGGGGAACCAAACAAACCCGGTTTCTGCAACGGAATGAAAGCATTAAATTAATTTACAACTCAAAAAGGGTAAGAAACAAGGTCAGCATGTCATATAAAATAGAAAAACCAAAATTAGGCCTAGCAAGCTAACTTTACATGAAAAAAAATCTACAAATTATTTTACTGAGTATTCATATATAATTATAATCTATGTGTTGAAAGCGATAAAAAAAACTTTTTGTTGTTGTTCGCTCATATTTTTGTGTTTTGGTTTTGAAACAGTCACACGCTCCCATGCTCACGCTAACACTGTACTCAAACACGCACTCATCCGTACGCAAAAACACTCGCGAGTTGCACTGAAGCACACCGGTCGCAACGTGTGCGACAGCAGTGTCGGAATATTTATCCTACACACTCACAAAATACACACGTTATTAAAATATACAAGATTCTCCACGCCACTGCGACTCCACCAATCAAACACATGGGTCCTAGATCATGTGATGGCAGCCCTGTGTGACGATTGGCTGAATCGATGGCCCCTCCCTCTTTCGAAGGAGTTTAACACAAACTAGACTGCTATTTGTGAGTAAATGTAGCATTCGAAGTCGAAGTTCACATGTTGTCTTTGAAGGTATTGACAAGTTGAGTTTTCTTTTCTTTTTGTGTGTTTTTAGTCTTTTTGCAAGTACATCAGAAAAAGTTTTGATGCTTGTGCTCCAGAATGGCCCCCAAGAAAGGAGTTCATGTTTTTTTCAGTTGGCTGAATCACTCCAGGAGGGCTTCTCTAGCTTTAAGAACTTTTCCCCATGTGGGACGTCAAAGAGACAACCTCTCTCTAACAAAAGGCCAAAGTTGGGTGAGTTGCGAGAAATGGTAACACACACACACGCACACACACACACAGACACAGACACAATCGACCTCAATCAGTCAGGGTGTCGGAGAAATGCATGTGAATGTAAAAGGATCTGATCTACAGGGATTTGATTGTGAGGGCGGGGCTTGGGGCGGGGCTTAGGTAGTCGTTTAAGGTGGGTGTGGTCTTAGCAGATGTTGTCGTAAGGTCGTCTCCGGTTCTCATACTTTATAGTAGATGTTGGCGGGACTCTGAGGTGGCATCTCCTGTACGATGTAGACCGGATGGCCATAATCCCCGCTCACTTTCTCATAGTGTGGGCAGTAGGCGGAGTCAGAAGTCCGCAGCGGGATGATGATGTCGCTAGGCTCCGAGCCGTTGTTGTTGCCGCTTCCTACGCCCCCGCCACAGCCCCGTTTGGGCGAGGTCAGGGACGAGAGGGAGAGCGGAGGGTGGTGTGATTCAGAATGCTTGGCATGTCGTCGTCGGTAGCACACCACGCAGATCACGGCTGTTACGAGCAGTAGGAAAGCCGAACCGCCGGCTGCACCTGCGATAACGGCGATGTTGGAGGGGGGAAGGGGGCCGTTTTCTCCACCAGGACCTCTAGGGGGAATTCTGGGATGTGTGTTGTTTCCAGCACCTGCAAAACAGAGAAGAATTTGATAAATTCAACAGATATATAAAGACACTCCATATATGTGATCTGCTCCATCATTTTGAGTCATAATTTTTTTTTTTTTTTTAAGATTTCAAGAAAACAATATAAAATAATTAAATACGTAAAAACTACAATGCTTAATTCAGGGCTGTACAATTAATTGATTTGTAATCATGATTACAATTAATCGTTCAAAGATGAAACTACAAAAAAAGATCCACTTTCATTATTCTGAATGCTTAAGATTTTTTTTTTTTTCGACATTTTATCTAGTTTTTCAGGAAGAGTATCAGCTTTTATTTTCATATCATTAATGACTTGCAGTTGCTTCAAATAATGTTATAAATCTATGCAAAACATCATTCATAATTAATCGCAATTACAATTTCAAAGGAATAATCAACAATTATTTAATAATATAGACCTAATATAATAATTGTATCTTTACTGTAGAATTTTTAAAAACATTAAATCTGTAATAAACTGGGCAATATGAAGGCTATGTGATTTGCTTATAATCACCTTTCCCTGCAAACAAGCTTACTGTGATAGCTGCTAAAATGATAAGAGTGTGTCACATATTGCTTTGAACAAACTTGGACATTAGATTAGTTCACATAAGTCCCCTAAATTGACATCCCTTGGCTAAACATGAAGTTTTCTAAAGTTCAGTGCTTTTGTCAGGGAAACTTTTCTGAGTCTTTCTGGATTGCATGTGGTGATGACACCCATTAGTGAGATGACCACCTTTAACTTGTTCCCGTATTGGAGCGCGGACTCAGAGAAGTGCCCTCTGACACTTACATGAGTATTAGTCTGATGTAGCGGGTTCATTAGTGCTGCCACATCCTGCCCTATAGCATCGCCTTCCTCCGTCTACCTCGTCATCTGATGGGCTAGTTAATGACTTTAACCAATCAAATGGAACAAATTAAATGGGGCCAGTCATCTAAGCCTTTGATTGGCTTGTTCGTGTCCCTTAACAGATCAGACCGAACCAATTAGAGTCCTCTGTGTTCACTCAAACTGTCAGAAATCTGAATAAAGTTTGGAGGATGTTGTAAAGTACAGGACTTTTCTCTGAACTTGCTGACCAGTGACTCACATCACAATGAGTCAAGGTGGATTGGGTTTCCGCAAACATGCACGTTTTGGCACGGGGGTAAAACACGCAGTGTAAACCTGCGGTCAGCCACTGCGGTCTGGCAATGGAGACGTGAACCGCAATCATCAGACCGTTGAGTTGAAAAAATTAAAGATGAGGAGATGAGTATTTGGACACAGCGTTAAGACCTGTTCACAGCAAGAGCGAAATGTAAAAGTGGCATATCTCAGACAGAATGTCTAATGCAATGAGAGTAAATTGGAAAAACCTTTGATAATCAGTCAAAGTATGAATAGTTTCATAGAAGTGCACTGTTTTTTTTTTCATTCAAAAGTCTCTTTTGAAAGAATATCCATCCTCAATATATCCTCTCTGTGTGAACTGGCCTTTACAGTACTTGCAGACGAGGCTAGACCATGAATTATTCTTAATATAGCAACTTAGTGCTGCTGGAAGTTGTTTATCGTTCTTTTTTTTCTGCCCTAAAAGCTGTTAAACACTCAGAGGACACACCAGGGAGCAACAGTTCTAAATGTTATCTTCTGTAATAATAATAATAAAAAAAACATAGTACAGTAAATATATTTCTATTTTTTACATATGAAACATGAACTGTGGTTTTTGTGCTGCAAGTTTAAACACTGGAATGGTGTATTTAGCGTCTATGAACAACAGCTGAGAGAGCATTTTAATAGAAGTGGGATCTATGAAGCTATATTAGTCATTTTTCTTTACATAACGGGATTATGGCGTGTGGGAGGCATTTCGCAGGGGAAATGAAAGCCAATCTAAATGCTGTGGCTTGATTGGGCTCTTTAAGACGAGGAACCCGAGGAAGTACAAAACCACACAATAGAGATGTGCTAGATGTGCCTTACTATAAAATACTTTATAGGTTATTAAAGGGGCACTTCAAACAAAAATGAAAATCTAACTTGCAGGACTATCTTTCTTGTGTGGAAAACAAAATTAGATGTTTTGCACAAAGTCCAAGCAGCTGTTTTGACAAATAAACATAAAATGGTCCATATGACTTGAGCAACGGACTGCTATGTAAGTGGTTTTTACAATGTAAATCTTGCCATCTGTTTCTACAGCATGTTTTGTTTGCAATGTGTAGAGAACCAATGGTGTTTGGTGACATCAAATTTGTTTGAAAAGCCAACTGAAATGAACTTCCATTGAAAAACAACTTGACACAGTCACTTTTGGCTGTATTGAAAGAAGGGCATATAAATTTGAATTTAACTGAATCAAACTTAAATTTTGGTGTTCACACAAGCCTTCAGAAGACCTGAAATAGTTGAGTTTTATGGACTACTTTATAGTTACGGTGTATGCAAACTGGCAGTAGCAAAATATTCTAATTTTGTGTCCCACAGAATAAAACACTGTTGATTTTGGGTGAACTATTCCTTTAAGAAGGAAAGCTATAGCTTAGTGGCAATGGGAAACACAGATTGGAAAGGTACAACGGGTTTGATTACACACACACACATTAAATACAAGACATGGAACAAATGACCATTGTGCTTACTTATCTGATGTTTCAGTGCGCGTATATGTGTGTGTGCAGTTGTGATCTCTACGGGAGACCATGAGAGCCCCTGCAGAGCACGGGAACGGTCGGAAATACAGGGATCTGACTGCAGGCGCTCTCAATTGCCCCATCATTATTCTTGACACAATTCCTCTTGTTTTTTTCTCTCCATCCCTCACTCCTTTCCTCCACCTCCTCCTTCGCACCGTGTCTCTCTGACTTTCGGTGTTATTGTGCTCATAATGACCTGCAGCCTCCCAAACTCACCTACATCCTCCACCACTCCAATTCATGACAGAAAACCAGACAGACAGACAGACAGACAGACAGACAACCAGACAGACAGACAACCAGACAGACAGACAGACAGACAGACAGACAGAGAAACAGACAGACAGACAGACATAGAGACAGACATAGATACAGACAGACAGAGAGACAGAGAGACAGATAGACAGAGAGACAGACAGAGAGACAGAGAGACAGATAGACAGAGAGACAGAGAGACAGAGAACCAGACAGACAGATAGAGAGACAGACAGAGAGACAGACAGACAGACAGACAGACAGAGAGACAGACAGACAGACAGACAGACAACCAGACAGACAGACAGACGGATAGAGAGACAGACAACCAGACAGACAGACAGACAGACAGACAGACAGACAGACAGACAGACAGAGAGACAGAGAGACAGAGAGACAGACAGACAGACAGACAGATAGATTTTGTTTTCGTCTGTGTAAGTCAGAGCAAAAACAGAATAGGACACAAGGCAACAGTCTCTTGCTCCCAAATGTCACACCCGACGAACAAAGAGTGTGAGTAATTTTCTCTTTCTATCATCCTACACTAATCATCCTTCCTCTCCCTCCCATTTTCTGTGTCTTTCTTCCTCTCAGGACCAACTAAACTCAAGCCGCAAAAACTAATGGCATTAATAAGTCTCTGAAACGGCGGCTCTCTCCTCCTCTCATCCTTTATCTTTCCCCGTGCGGCCATTACCCCCACCGCATTCTGCCTCCAGTCCGTGGCTCCAAGGCCTCCGTAGAAGACAGCGGATGGTGAATTAGAGGGGAAAAAATGAGGGAACGTGAGGAGGAGAGAACAAACAGAAGGGTGGAATATATCAAAAAGAACCCGAGCGCCAAGACGCCTGTTTCTCTCTATCCATCTGTCGCTTCCTTCCCTTGTTTCTTTAGTTAGTTCTGTTCTTTTATTAATGTTGTGTCTGTTTGGGATGAGCCATGTCCTCCTGATACCAAAGGCAGCTGTGTTTACCTGGATTCAGGCTGTTGATACGGTCCGCAGGGTCAGGTTTGGGAGATTTGGCCGGCAGACCATATGGACCTATGGACACATGATTGAGAAACTTACAACATACAGTAACAAAAACAAATATGCTACCGCATCACAACCTTATAAGCATGATACTGGGATTTAAATGCAACTTCTTGCATTTACACACAAATAAATTTCATTTTAGAACAAAAAATATTTCAGTTTTTGCTGTATTATCAAACTTGCTGCTTGATGAGAACGAAGACGAGACTTATTTCAAAAACAATGTCTTAATCACTCCAAAATTTTGACTGGTAGTGTGTGTGTGTGTGTATATATATATATATATATATATGTTGTTGTTGAGGGGCTACTGGTGAGGTTACAAACACTTTAGACAGCAGACAGACATTTCTCGTACACACACACACACAAACACACACACACACACACACACACACACACACACAGTCATCTCTGAGTCTATGGCGAGCTGTCACACTTGTCAAAATGCCATGACAGTCTGTGTGTTTATGTGCAGGCACATCTCATCAGATATCTCCAACCGAAACGGCTTTTATTTAGATGACAAACAAAACAGACGTGACCTTTCAGCCACGAAGCAGATAACAACTACAGTGAGAGAGCGAGAGGGACAAAGAGAGAGCAAAAGGGATTTTTAAGTAAAGTCAATAAATGTTCTGAAAAAAAATAAAATAAATCTAAATCATAGCCAAAGATGGGAAGCCGAAAAAAGAGTAAAATAAAAACAAAGCGTTTCATAGTCTTTGAGCCGTGGTAATCCTCTCTTATTCAACAGTGTAGTGTGATAGGCATGACTGATAAATAACTCTAAACACACAACAGACACGAGTGTTTGTGGTGTACTGTTACGGCTCAGGGACTTGTGTCCACAGTCTGTTGGGATTCACTTACTGCTGTTTTCCTGAGTTTAATAATGAAAACTAACAAGAGGCCAACAGAGTTTGTGTTTGCGTGCAAACAAAAGCTATTGGTCACGAGCGTGGTCATGTGTGCCACTGAGAGAAATGCTATACTGAGCCTAAGTTTCAGCAAATCCAGCATCCATCCGTAACTGTTTCAGGTGACCAACCCTCTGGCCTTGTCTGCCGATATGCTCCCAAGAGTGCGTGTGCGTGTGTGTGTGTGTGTGTGTGTTACTCACTCTGTCCCACTTTCAGCACCACCTTCATGCCCTGTGTAGCGCAAACTCCGCCTCTCATGCTCTCCAGCCCCTGACGCGTCCCATCTGATGTAGCTGTGAAAGAAAGAAAGATTTATGACATTAGTATACAGGTATCACACACAGCAGACAATCAACCGCAATCAATTCTTGTTCTTAATCGGGCTAATTTGTCTTTTATGACTTGTTTCCACATATGAAAAACATAAACATACTTGAAAAGCAACACTGCATGAAACATTAAGCTTTGTTTTCATATACTGTACTTCTGGCAGCCTTATCAAAAGCATGAGTCGAGACAGATGTTAACAATAGTGATTTGTTACAGTATCAATATAAAAGATTGAGTTACGATCACCACAGTGTGGGATACAGTATCTCACATGGTTGTGAGTCTGCTTGTATACTACACACAATACAGACAATTTTCTGGGAAATTGTCAACTAGGGAGTATTTTACTGAAAATGACCTCAATGTGAACAGCATAAATTCTGCATGCTACACAATAATGTGTGATATGGTGTCACAAACAGACTCAAAGACACAGATCTGATACTGTAGCAATATTAGTTCCCTCTGACACACAGTCATTCTGCACAGATATTTGATCGAATGTAGATTTACACACACAAATGTCACTCTGCATCATGGTGCAGCTCTAATGAGGCCTAATTTCCGGTCCCTGAGGAGGTCATTTAACATCCTAAAATGCGTCAAACTGCATCTATCACTCATACACACACAAACTCGCTTAATCCAGGACTCCTCCATAATGCTGACAGGTTCTTGAGAAATGATATTGGTGAGCTTCATGGACCTATAGTAAGTGGGCCAGTGATGGCTGCTCCTGATATGAAGTGGGCTACAGGTGGACGTCATGTGAGATGCATGTGGGTCGAGGTGAGCTAAGAGCGGACGACGGCTTGTTACATGTGGGCCAGACGCACGGGCCGAAGACAGGACAGGACAGCTTGTCCTTGGTAATAAGGCCTGGCCGTCTTAAATGAGAGAGAGAGAGAGAAATAATGATCCGATGTAAGTGAGAGTGCCAGATCTTATTTACCGAGGGATGGCGTGAGAGAGAGAATAATGGAGGACAGACACACCTCCGTCCCACGCTGGTGAAATATATTGTGCCTCCTGATTCTGATTGCTTCATTTATTTTAAATAAATCACGCTCTCTCAGTCTCAGGTGGACATTTTAAACGTTTTTATCCATTTCAGAAACAAAACACCCCTGGGCAGCAGAATAACATAACACCAATGACCCATGGAAGGTGTGAAAAAAGAGGCCTTCACACCTTCATCTCTCCCTCACTCACGCTCTCAGGACAGAGGCATAAAAAGACGGATGGATTATTGATAGATAGATAGATCAGACAGACAGAGAGACATAGAGACAGACAGACAGACAGAGAGACAGACAGAAGACAGAGAGACAGACAGACAGAGAGACAGACAGACAGACAGACAGAGAGACAGACAGACAGAAGACAGAGAGACAGACAGACAGACAGACAGAAGACAGACAGAGAGACAGACAGACAGAAGACAGAGAGACAGACAGAAGACAGACAGACAAAAGACAGACAGAGAGACAGACAGAGAAACAGACAGACAGACAGACACAGAGACAGACAGAAGACAGACAGAGAGACAGACAGACAGAGAGACAAACAGAGAGACAGTCAAAAGACAGACAGAGAGACAGACAGACAGACAGAGAGACAGACAGACAGACAGAAGATAGACAGACAGAGAGACAGACAGACAGACAGACAGACAGACAGAGAGACAGACAGACAGACAGAAGATAGACAGACAGAGAGACAGACAGACAGACAGACAGAGAGACAAACAGAGAGACAGTCAAAAGACAGACAGAGAGACAGACAGACAGACAGAAGATAGACAGACAGACAGAGACAGAGAGACAGACAGACAGACAGACAGACAGACAGATAGGCAGAAGATAGACAGACAGAAGATAGAAAGACAGACAGACAGACAGACAGAAGACAGACAGACAGACAGACAGAGAGACAGATAGACGGATAGAGCCGGAAGGTCAAGGTTAACTGTAACCCTAAAACATGGATATTCTGAGACATTACGTGAGATGGAAAGAAAAGAGAGAGACGGAGGGAGGGAGACACTAATGGTCTCTGACAAGCTGTTGCTGATGTGATTGAGAAGAGAGACGATAGGAGGTGATGTAAAGACCAAATGTGTGAGCAGACGACAGAAAAGACGAGAGGGACTATGAATGTGGCTCTTCCCTATAAGCTGAAGTACTGAAAGGTCTTGTGGCAGAAAAAAAATAAAAATGGGAGAGTCAAAAGACAAGCAAGAACAACTGTTTATTGTAAGTAGCAAAGCTGTAGCTTCAGCTCTCCTTCAGAGATAAATGGGAGGCAGAGAGAGAAACAAACCGGCACAGAGAGATAAAGAGGTAAAAATGGGATGAGAGACTGATGGAAACACAAAGACTTAGAGAAGGAGAGAGAGAGAAAGAATAAAGGAAGGACAGGATGAGTAATTGAGACAATGATCAGCAGTGATGGCGGGATGAGGAGAAGCGGAGGACGGAGTGGAAAAGAAACACCATTCTCCAAGTCATATATAGCAGGAACAGAAAGAAACGAAGTGCAGAAGTCATGAAGAAACATTGCAGTCATTCGTTCCTAATCGCTACGTGTGTTTTATTCACCTCAGTGTGTGCATTTCTCTCCAGGATAAGAATAAAAACCGCTGCGTGTCACAAAGATTCAAGACAGAAGAACTGATACAAAGAATGAAGTTTAAAGGCCAGAAGTGCGATTTAGTGAACAAAACAACAAATAAATGAAGCCGAGGAGGCTGTGTGTGTGAGTGTGATTGAGCGTGCATCTCCCACGCATGTATTTATGTAAAGGGGTTCTGGGATGCCTCTCGTCACACTAATGATGGTGATAAAGCGCTAGTCAGTCAGACGTGTGTGTTATGTGTGGGTGTTATCCCACGGCTATTACTGTGGAAGCACATTTGTGTGCGAGTGTGTTTATGAGAGTTACAGACAGTGAGAGACTGTGTGTGTGCAAATCTGATGTACTTATGTACAGTAGCATATATGTTAGATGTATTTTAATGGCAGATAATCAAGGCATCATAAATATTCAAATTCTGTCTGTTAAAGGAATATTGTGGGATATTTGTAACCTGTCGATTTAACTGCGAAAGCATATACGCATGTGTATGAAAATATGGTCATCATTTAATCACCCATATGTATTACATAAATGCATAAATATCTACATCAATGAGTGACAGTTACCTGTTAGTTACAGGAAATCCAGTGTTAAAAATAATTTAATCACTTTTAATTCAAAATGTTGCCTTGGAAACTAACAACAACAAAAACATTTTTAAACTGATGTCTTAACTTACTAAAACTAAATCTGAAAAAAAATAAAAAAATAATACAATTTATACAAAAATACAAAAACTATACAGAATTTTAAAAAATCTGATAAAAAGTCACAAAATCAAATTGACATTTTTAGAAATAAAAGCTCATTTGAAATATTAATGTATAAATAAGTGCATAAATTAGTGTATAAATCAGTGCATATATAATAATGCTAAACACTTCAAATCTCACATATAGTCAACTATGGCACATCATTGAGTCTTGCAATCAAATCAGAGATTGATTATAATGATTTTGAATATGAAAATGTTCAAATCACAATAATGTGAGATTAGTGGCAGAGGGTAGGCTTTTTAGCAAACACTTAAATTAGGATCTTTTCTTCACACAAGGCTTCTGAAGACTACTTTTCTTTCACTTCTTTTACTTGCTAGACAATCCCCATTCGCTTTCACAAATGGAAAAGAACAGCATTAGCATCTGCTTTCCTTGTCTACAGAAGAAAGAAAACCACAGCATTTAGAACAACATGCGTGACAGTAATTCATTCTCCATTTTTATTTTTGACGAAAATGATCCTTTTAATAAAATATCAGCCTCACATTTCTGTTTTCAACCCCTCTGGCGCATTTTCCTGCTACGCTTTCATTCAAACTGCATATGTATACACACTAAAAGCACGTTTTCTCTTTGTTACAAACTGAGGAACAGGTCGAAATGAATGTTCTATATAATCGGCAACATTCCACAGATGCTCTTCTCAGACTACGAGCTGTAAATAACTCACAATATTCCATTAAAAATGGCTCAAAACACATGCAGTATTGAGCTGCAAAACATGAAGTTAGCGTGAGAGTGTGAAATATGTGTGTGTGTGTTTTTTTTAGTACAGAACTGAATCAGGAGAGATTTGCACTGCTGTCCTCAGCCAACTATTTCCACCTCTGGCTCACACTTCATATTTCCTGAAACTAAATAAGACTCAATAAATCAGAAGCAACACATTCATATGGTTGATTTAAGCCATTAATGAAGCCTTCTTAAGCAATTAAGAGCGTACTGACAGCTAAAAAAAAAAAAAAAGGACAGGAGAACTCACCAAAAAGAGTTGCCGAGTAAGAGTCACAGCTGGGGCAAAATCATAATGTTTTCCATTAACTTTAAAAGCAGGAAAAATGCCGCAATATTCTTGCAAGGCACAATTTATGGCGTTATCTACCAAAACAACAGCAATTTATAAGACAAAATGCCTGCTGATGTCAAAATGGATGCAGATTTTCATGGCACTTCTCTTAATGTTTCTGAGCGGAGCGTTCTGCGCTCTGATTGGTCGGTTTATGACATCCTCAGAAGAGGCACAGGAGGACGGAGACGACGTGCGCTGTAAATGACTTTCACCCTGACGTGTCTGACAAGACCGCGCTGTCATCATGAATGGCCCAGTGCGAGTCTATGATAAAGCAGCACAGGCTAACATCAGCTCGTGTGTGTATCTGTGAGCGGGACAGATTAAGGAGCCTCTCGAGGTAGGCACGAGTATATCACACTGACAATCTTGGCAATGGTGCATAATTGCAGCTCATAATGTCCCAGATGATCACATGCACACAGTAACACTAGAATACAGTTGTCAAAAGCAAACATGTTTAAAACATAAATGACATACGAGAGTGTATATATAATCTACTCCCCACACACACACAGCTAGGAATTCTGGGCCTCCTGACTGTATATTGAGCTGGGCCTCCTTTTTAAACAAAATGTTAGGACAATACATTTTCTGATACCCACTTATACTGAAGTAATACAAAACTGAGCATTTCTCAGTCCTTCTTTCGTGAGACCACGACTTAATATTGAATATTGCTGGCTCTGTACAATCGAAAGCATTTGTAGAATAATTATGACAATGAAATAATTGACTTGCCAATTGTTTATTTCTGAATTCAGGGTGTTTTAAAAGCATTGCACACTACCGTTTATAAGTTCGGGGCAGTAAGATTTTTTTGGAAAGAAAGAAATCAATACTTTTATTAAACAAGGACACATTAAATGTATCAAATGCAACAGTAAAGGCTTCTATTGCTTTTTTTCTACTATATATTCATCAAAGAATCCTGTAGAAATGTATCAGTTTCCGGAAAAACATTAAGTAGCACAACTGTTTCCATATCAATCCAACAATTGTAAATGTTTCTTAAGCACCACATCAGCACATTAGAAACATTTCTAAAAAGATCAAGTAACAATTAAATACTGGAGTAAAATAAGAAAACAGAATATCATTTTTTTATTTGTTCAGTTCCACAATCTTCCTGTTTTAAATTGCACTTTTAATTAAATAAATGCAGCCAAAATTAGACTAAAATTAATCTAACCAACCCTAAACCTTTGAATGGTAGCGCATCATTTTATGATTCTGTAGTTCTAAAAAAAAAAAAAAACAACAAAAAACACCTGCTTTCAGTCTTCTGTCATAACTTTATAACAGAAATTATAAAGTTTTTATTTCTTTATTTTAGAGTTTGTTGCTTTCCATTGTCATGCCAATGAAGTGGAAAATTCATGGAAAATTGTTAATACAATTTAAATTCATTTTTAACAGTTATGACACATTATGCCACAAATGCTGTCAGTTAAGGCTAATTTGTATCAAATCTGCAATATTTCTTATATTCTCACATAAATACATTCTTGAGGGCCCCTCTGCACCTCTGGACCCCTAGGGTTGTTCCCACTCACATTTGACCCTATAGAGCATACATGGTAGACTTAAAACCAGCTACGGCTGTACTAAGCGATAGTATATGCTCATATAAACACCAAAGGTTCATGGGGCACTAACCTTGTTTTGAGATACATTTTTTCACTCGGAATGATGTTATATGCTTATGAGTTCAGCCATAGCTGGTTATCCTCACACATGCTATAAAACTCTTTAGATACGGATTTTTCCGAAAGTCAATGGGAGAAATGAATGGGAAATTTACTTCTGCCACCAGAGCTCTCTCGGGCTGTGGGCGGGACTGTGATGCTCTATTAGCTACACCCCTGCATGATCTTTTCTATATGCACAATGACATTTTCAGTTGTGACCAGCTATTCACGTTTCTACCCATCCAGACAGATTATGGTCATTGCTCTCTCGGGCGGCACATTGCTGCCAGCGTCTTCAGGAGGACCCGACCGAAGACACGCAAGGAGCACATATACTTCCTCTTATACACACACCAAAACACACTCTTTCAGTCACAAAGCTGAATCCAAAGCAAGCATGACACCACAAGCACTGCCAGCGCATACATTTCCATGCTGTAAATGGATGCTGTAGTAGTGTGTCAGAGCGAGCATGAGGTTAAAGGCTCCAGTGGTTCGAGTACTAAGAAAAGGTTGGTGCTGGAGGCCTGCCAGGCAGACTCGTGAACCACTAGAGAGAGTTTAACCAGTCTGACCTCTTAACCATTCCACTTCCAGCTGCCAGCCCATCAGCCTGTATGAGTAAACACACAACACAAATACAAACTCCAGCGGAGCAAGTGTCCGAGAGAAAAAAGCTGCTTATGAGGGCAGAGGTCATAGAGAAAGAGAGACAGAGACAGATCTGAAGAATCCCTCGTCCTTTCCTCCAGATAAGGTTGAAATGAGTCTATAAATAAGCTTGTAAACAAATAAAGCATTTGGTGGCTCATGTAATGAGATCAGACAGCTCTAATCCTGTTGGACTGTAAATCAGCTGTGGGATCTACTGTATGAATATCAATACCATCAAGGCTTATAAAGCCTCTAAATACATTACATAAAACAAACAAAAACAAAAATGATTAAATAAGCTGATGGAACATGCTTGGTGCAAAAGAGCCATGATGCAAAGGCACACACATTGAGCCATCGTCCAGTTCCCTTGCTATTTTTTAAAATAATAGAAAACAAACCTAAATATACATATAATTATAATATAAAATAATTGTATCTATGTATATATATATACATGGGTCAAAGACGAAAAAGTGTTTAAGCATAAAAAAAAAAGTGTAATACTGCTTAAAACTGTTCCCCTCCAAAAATGCAAAAAGTTTTCTGTTTTATTTAATTGCAATTTTGTTTTTGTTTTTCTGAGCAAAAAACAAATATCATACATTTTCCCCTGATTTACCGAAGACACCCAGTAAAATATCATTCGGTGTAACAATCTTGTCAGGCATATTTACAACAAAAATCTATTTATGACATAATAAAAGACTAATTACTTTCACCCCAAATACTAATGAGTTGTAATTTTACATTTTTAACATTTGCCACTATCCCAGGTTTTGCCCATTTGCCAGTAAGATTTTTTTACTAATTTAAAACACAATAAAATTTAGCATGCTCCATTATTCTTTTAGATATTTTAATATCTACGCGTCAGGATAAGCATGTTGTTTGAATTTTTGCATAAATATTGTGTTACACTGAATGACAATGTAACATTATTTCAACCAAATTTTGACATTTTATTCTCCAAAAACTTATTTGAAACCTTAAAAGTAGACATTTTACTTACATTTAATGTGCTTTTTATGAAAATCACTTTTGTACATTTCTTTTGATGTGGACATCTTAATGTCTTTGACCCACATACATATACACACACATTATATATATATAATATACTGTAATATGGTAATGTATTGTAACTACGCAAAATATAACAATTGTAAATAACCGTAGTTTAAAAAATTAATAAACATAGTACTGTATTACAATGTGCATTATTTGCACATAGATCATTTGCATATTAGATAATGCATTCTTTAATGAATAAAGAATGTCATAATGAATTATATAAATATGCATTGGCTACAGTAAGTGCTACCAACAGGCCTCTCCAGACGGCAGCAGCATTTTAGAAAGCAACACTTCATCCCAGAACACAAGAGTGGAGCAAGGCATGATGGGACATCTCCGCAGGACTCCTAGGTTCTGTGGGGTTACGGAAAGAACGTCATCGGCGTTCAGGCACGGATCTTTCGTAATCTCAGAAGAGTGGCGGGCTGACAGTGAGGATGTGGGTCAGAAAGGAGGAAGGACATCCAACCTAACTGGGTCATGTCTGTGAGCAACAGCGCTCAAGTGCAGACCTCAGCGGAGAGCGTGCGTGTGGATCTATGCAACAGGAATCTGAATATATCTGCTTCCACTGTGTGGGTTCAGTTTCAAACCGCATGAGTCATGTCTGCATGAGCCTAAACATCCAGTGAATTTTAATTAAAGAAAGACAAGAGAAAGAAAGATTGAGAAAGGACTGGGGGAGATCAATGCATTTGACACTTAACATTTGTTCATGTGCACCTAGATATCTGTAATATCACCAATCTATCCACAGGCTTGTCTGCCTATGCACGCATGTAATCTATGTATACTTTACAACTTGTTATATTAGCCTTGCCACATGAAACACGCTGCTGACGCAACATTTGTTTGCCCTCCGGACAACTTTCACTTCAAGAGTGGAGATGAAGAAGTTGTTGAGGTGAAGGACAAAAGTGTGGCGCGAGAGAAGGAGCAAGAAAAGAGAGAAGTGGGTCAATGGTCTGAAGGGAGGAAGGAGATGGCATTCAGAGAAAGAAAGCGAGAGGCAGAAAGAAAGAGAGATAAAGAGATGGAGAAAGAGGGAAGGAGGGGGTTGCTATATTAAGAAAGATGCTGGGAAGTATGAGACTGAAAAAACAGGAGAGGAGTAACAGAGCGGAGAGTGTGGCTGGACCATTCATTTCTGGGTCATATCAAAGCCAAACGGCAAACACACGGGCACACGGGGGACAGCTAAAGTGTTTCAGTGAAGAGGTGGGTGGATCGGGAATCCTTTCATATAACTGTAATGGTATATATGGCAAACTACTTGCTGAATATTCCACACAAAAATATTTAATAAGATAAGACACTTCAGATTATTTATTTATAAGAACTTAATGGACGCAAGTGAATAAGATCATTTATAATAGTGCAAAAACATTACATTAATGATGATTAAAAAAAGTTTCAAACCAAAGATTAACAATAAAATAAAAAGGCATACATATAAACATTTTAATGTTTTTAAAAGTTCATTTATTCTTGTGACACAAAGCTGAATTTTCAGCAGCCGTCCAGTCTTCAGTGTCACAGGATCCTTCCGAAACTGTCCTTATATTACCAATGTTCAGAACAGTTGTGCTGTATAATATTTTTGTGGAAACCATGATAAAAAAATGTTTTTTTTTTTTCAGGATTCCTTGATGGAAGTTCAAAAGAACAGTGTTTATTTGAAACCAGGGCTATTTTAATGTTTCTGTTCCTGCGTTCCTCTGTATTACTATCATTCCAAAACCGGTTAGAGAAGAATAAATACCGCTTCATAAAGTTATTTTTAACGTAAAATTTTGTTCATTTCCGGTTCTCGTTTTTGTTCCTTGAACCGGTTGAGAGCCCTGTTTGAAACAGAATTTATTGTACCGTTATGTCTTTACTGTCACTTTTTATCCAAATGAATGTGTCCTTGTTGAATAGAAGTGTTAATTTCTTACTGACCTTAAACTTTGAACGTACATATTCACATATGTATACAAAAACAGTATTCAACCTCACCAATCCGTTTCTACCATTGCACAGTGTGCACAGTGTCGTGCCGCCCAAGCCCATGTCAGTGTGTGCAGAACAGTCCAACATCTTAAAGACTGTAATCACATTTCACTGTCGTTTTAATTACAGGTTCTAATGAAAGCAAGCAGAACACTGCCAAACGAGAAAAGCAGCAAGAATAGAAGTGTGTGCCTAGAAGCCAAACATGAAATAACGTTTTTAAACACACACACAGGGTAAAAAACAAAACAAAGAAAAACCTGAATTCACTTTGGCCCTTCTGTTTGACAGAACAGCCAGAACCGCACACACACACACACACACACACACACACACAGTCCAACATCTGGAGTACTTTAGGGCTGGACATATTCTAGAGCCAACCATAATTCACTGGCCGTGTGTGTGTGTGTGTGTGTGAAGAGAGAGAGACAGACAGACTGAGAGACCAACTAGGGACAAAATGTTCGCCTTCTGTAAGAGATCCTGTCGAGTTTTTAGCTCTTCTTTTATCATCTGTATATCCGAAACACACAAAACCCCAACCATCACCATCACCAGGAGAGCGCAGGATAGAGAGGAAAAGAGAGGAGAGGAGAAATGGGAGAAACATGGGAGGTAGCCGGGTGAAATAATGTATCCTGACATCTGTGCCTGCATAGGGCTCGAGGGAGGGAGAGAGAACGAGAGCGAATGAAAAAGAGGGAGATGGACAGAAAGAATCAGTCGGAATAGAGATGATGGATTGTGGGGAAGAGAATGAAAGGGATAACTAAGATTTGTGTGCAAATGTGTGTGCGTGTGTGTGTGTGTGTTTATACTGTGACAGGAAATATGTTTGATTAAAGCTTGCTTGTGCGGTTTGATTTGCCGAATGTGACATACTTTCTGTTGTCTGTTTGTCCTCTGTGGATTCACAGACTGGAGCAGGAATAGAAGAATGAGGGTTTGGAAGGCAGCGAGGAAGATCTCTTGGATGTGTTTGAGTGTGCGAGAGAAAGAACGACAGAAAGAGAAAAGCAGGGTTGGTCTGTGTTTATGTAAATGAACTAAATGAGTTATTCAAGCTTATCCAAAGCCACATTGTGGCTGGCTTTGCTAAAATGACAGGATGTGTAAGTATATTTAAAGGTTTGGATCTTAATAAGTGTGTGTGTGTGTGTGCAAGAGAGAAAAATATATAACATGAGAAAGACAGAGATTAATATAGTTTAGAGTTTCTTACACAAACACAATGCCTTGTCTTCTGTCTGTGACTGAATCTGAAATGCATTTTTCCTTTTGAAAAACCAAGTTATATGGGATGTCTAATTAATTGGAATGATTCAGTTCATTTAGACACTTAAAAAGATTTGTTCATTTTTCACTGGGGACAGACATACACAGATGCACAAAAGCTACAATTCCTCACACGGTGGAAAACAAAAAAGACATAAATGTAACACTCCATCCAATTTATTCGAAGGAATCATTCATTTAGACAGTTCATTTGAAAAATACAAGTTTGGTATTGGATCCTCAAAACATGACAGTTGCTTTGTGAATCGATTCAAATGAATCATCAAAAAGAGTCGTTCGCAATGTTCTATATCATACCTTTCCCCATTTCCTTCATTTTCCATGCCTGAGGAGTTTCCAGAGCCTTTGAGTTTGAGAGCAGTCTGTTAGCTTGAGAGAAGACATTGGATCCACGCACGCACGCACACACACACACACACACACACACAGTCCCTGGCCCCCATTATCTGAGACAGCTTTGTGTTTGGAGTGTAGGGCACAGGGATTAAGTCAGATCTATAACCGTGAATGGAGAAGTGTTGGGTTCCTCTCTCCCACAGAATTAATTACCCTAATTAGACTCCTTAATTGCATGCATTACAATTCTGGTTTCAGAGGGGAGGAACAGGCTTCATGCACTGAGCAGAAGGTGCGGTGGCACAAACCCAGCTGAGACATGCATCTTCTACTCCATATTAATAAACTCATTCGCACAGCTGTAAATATATGGAGGGAATATTAGCACTCATTAGTCAGTAGAAGAGCATATTAAACCATAGGACAGAACGTACCGTGGTAATGTCTTGTTTTTAAACGATGTCTGGTTTAATCTGCCCTGGCTGTGGTGACGGTAGGGTTCTGTCCTATTCTATTTTCAGCATTCGGCTTCATGCTTCATAGATTCGTTGATTATTACAGGAATAGTCCCAGTCTCAGATGGTACGACCGGATTCACAGACAGATGCATATTGCGCAAAAAGTGCCAAGAGCTTTCTCAAACTGGCAAAGCTGCGTTTTTAGGAAGTCAGGGTACTCAGGTTTTATCTGTCTCACAGGAACATCATGTTTACAATCTCCGAAACTTACAAGTCTCTTCCTGTCTAAGTGGTCGGTTTGTGGCCAACAAAAAAAAAAAAAAAAAAAAAAGGAAAATGCAAAATGGATGACTTAATGCTGCTGATACTCAAAAAGCAGTATGAATAGTTCAACCAGAAAATATGTGATCATTCTGTCCCTTGTATGACTTTATTCTGCAGAAGAAAAAAAAATGTTACATGAATGAAACATAATGAGCACATCTTAGAAAGAACTAGTTGCTAAATTTGCCAAAGCTTGTAAGGTTCTTGAGACACTGAATCTTTCAAAAATGCAGATTTTTGTTTTTGTTATACCCAATTACAGCTCAACCCACATCTAAACATCATCTAAAAGTAAACGGTGGCTGGTTCTCAGCTAAATACAGATAAAACTGGATCAGACATTGCAAAAAAAAAAACTTGATGTATTTGCAGGGTATATGTGATCAGATCTGATGATAATAACCAGGGCTGCGTTTCCCAAAAGCATAGTTGCTAACCTGTTAGCATCTTAGTTCGTTGGCAATGGGAAATTGTATTGCAACCAACAAAGTTGCTAGCTATGCTTTTGGGAAATGCACCAAAGATTGTTCTAATTGTTGCGCTTCATTCACTCTCAGTGTAACGCTACTAGAGAACTCTGAACCTACTATCAGTGAGGTTTCGTGTTTGCTGTAATGCTCATATGCACTGTGAGGCGAGTTGAACACACACACACACTCAAAAATGCCAGTGTGGCTTTGCATTTTTAACGATTATTAAAATCTTGGCACGCCAGCCAGTGCGCTCGGTGAATTATGGCTTTGGCATCAAGAACGGCAGAATGAGAAATCTGCCAAAAAGAAAAATGGGAGGCCAAGACGGGGTAGGAAGAAGGAAAGACGACAGAAGAGGTCAGATAAGGGGAAGAAACTACTTTGTGCTGGTAAGATACACTAGCTTAAAAGAAAATAACTAAACTAAGATGTAATGATTTATCTAAGGGACAGATGAGTGGATGAAGATCTGGAAGGATCAAGGAGGAAAGAGCCAAATGAACAGTGAGCATATTTTCAATGCTGAGAACAGTTGTGTTTCTTAATATTTTTGTGGGATTCGCAGGATTATTAGATAGATTATTAGACAGCACTTACTTGAAACTGACCGCCATTTAATGGATTGTTAAAAATGAAAAGTAATATTTTTGAAACAAACGAAAACATATGAAAACGAAAGCACTTGGTGACATCGACTGAAAAGGCGCATCATTTCAGAAGCAGAGAAAGTCAACACATTTTGATGAAAGATTGCGAAGACAAACATTTCCTTCTTTCGGAATAACGTGGCCAGTAACGCCCATTAAGAAAGTTAACAGAGTCAGCTTTGATTTCACATTGACTATTCAAAAGTAGAATCAGGATCTGAACCAGAACTTTTCAATTCCTTTCTCTCTGTATCTGTCTGTCTCTCCCGTGGACAGCTGGTCAACCCCAATCCCACCCAGACTCTTTAAGCTCCCTCCACACACAGTAAACATCCTCTCTGCCTAAAGTCTGTTTACCCGAAAAGTGTGTTTGTCATGCGAGTGTGTGGTTGATGAATAAATGATCTATGTAGATGATCTAAAGAGATTTACAACATGAGCTTGTGTGTTTCACATGTGTGAATAAATATCAGAGGGATCATTTGTTTTCCACTGTGCGTTCACACACACACACACACACACAAGCCGTTGTGGCAGCTGTGTGCGTATGTGTGTGCTCTCTGTTCATTATTGCTATTAACGGGTCATGTTTGCGTGATCTCGCACACTAAATTGCGACCATGTCGTCGTGTTTCTGCATTCGGCCTAGTGAGGCGATGTCAAGGGTCAATGGCATGGTGAGCGCTGGATAAGCGCCCCCACCACATTCTCGGGAAACACATCCATCCACAAGTGGTTCCTCAGCAGAAAGAGGCACAATGATGGCTTTGTCTGTTACTGCATAGAGAGAGAGAAAGTGGAGGCTATGTGTGTGTGTGTTTATATGAGGTTAAATGAATCAAACAAATGTTAACTAGTTGGAATCCAATTAGTGTGGTCTTTTTTCTGTCTGACCTTTGGGGAGTATCTTTCCAATCCATCCGTCCACACACATAAACACACGAATCGGTTTCACTATATCTCAAAGGATTTAAACAGAAGTGATCACATTTGTTTAACTGCAACCTTAAACTTAGCCCTCGCACAAATCTGTCAATATTAGTACATTTGAAGAAACACAAAAAGAGGTAGTTTATACGAAAAGTTTTTTTTTTCCTCACCCTCACGTATTTGCAAAAAAATGAACTGAAAAATCTTCTGCAGAAAACACGCAAATCAGAAAATGAATACAAATAAAACGTATTGTTAGTTCATGTTAGCTCAGTTCTATTCCTTTAACAGATATAACTTCTTATTTAAATACTGCATTAGTTGCAATCGAAATAAACCTTAACTTAGGTTAATAAATGCATTAGGATTTAATGTAGTTATCTAACATTAACAAATGGAATCCTATTGTAAACTATCTTCATTATTGTTCCACAACCAACAAAGACCTCAATATCCCGACCTCAAATGTCCTCACAACTTGGTTTTGGCCACGTTGTATTATTTCAGTTTTATCTCTTTAAAAACAATTTGCCCCAAACACATAAACGTTGCTGTTCTGATTCTTGACCTTAATTGGTGAGGCGACCCGTCACATTCACTTACTCACTCTCCACAAACAAGACTCGTTAAACCCAAACCTTTTCCTTCTGTTTCACAGAATGTGCTAGAGCTGGGCAAAAGTTTCGATTTTCTGATTAGTCACTATCTTCATTTGAGCGACACTGATAAACATTCTTAAAGTCCCAAGATTACTCTGTCAGTGTTTTCTGCGCTCCTTTTCAACACCGATGCACCTTCTGCTGAATCTACAGCCCATCAGTAAAATAAGACTACTTTTTTTCATTCTGAATTATATGTGAAAAGAAGGAAAGCCGTGTCTCATTAAGTAATGGCTTACAAATCTTTACGTTAAAGGGTGCAGTGGTAATCAGATGCATGACTCTTAATTTCCAGTTAAGAATCAAAAGCATTCAAAGTAACAAAGGTAGTCGAATTCACCAACAACGCTTATGAACAAGTACTTTCTAGTGAATCAAAAACACCACAACCAGCAAGTGACTCACAAACAGCCTGCACTCTTTAACGGGAGTTCATAAGTGAAATTATAAATTGAACTGATTCATAATTTTACACATTGTTGCGAAAAAAGAATAAAGTACAAAAGTGGACATCTGAACAGAGCGATTTAGGTTGTGCTGATTATATTTTTTAAATAGCAACTGAACTGTTTCTTTCACATGTAAGCAAAATGGACAAAAACTGTGACCTAAATGCCCAAATGAATCAGAATCAAACTGAATCAAAATGGAAATAGGCATGGATTCACAATCAGAATCAAATCTCTGGTTGTTGGTTTGGGGTTTTAAATGGCCTTTGACATTTGGTCGTCACATTAAAGGCCAAACTTAACCCCCCATGTTCATCTGTATATATGTGTGTGTGTGTGTGTGTGTGTGTGTGTTTCCTTGAATCCTTACTGCCCTTGTTATTCTGATCACTGTCATCACTCAG